>NW_026562008.1:0-29708 GCF_028858705.1 Grus americana
TGAACGGGGTGCGAACGCTGGGGCGGCAGCTGCTCCTCCTCAAACAGAGACAGAGAGAGAAAGAAGAGGGGAAAGCCACAGGGTACAGAGGGCGGAAGTGGAAAGAGGGCCGGGAGCCGGACAGAGAGAGGTGCAGAAAGAGGCCGTCGGAAGGGAAGGGACGGGCTGCGGGGCAGAGGGGGACTTGCCAGCGCCAGGTTCGCGGTTCCACCCGATAATCGTAAAGGTCTCTGCCAACCTCGACGATTCGGTCGCTTTAAAAAACAATCGGGATCTCGAGGCGGACCGAGAGAGAGACGGAGAATATAAAAAACGGTCGCGGCTAAGAGGGCAGAGAGGGAGGAATCGCGAGACGGGGAGAGGCAAGCCGGGCAGGGGAAAAAAGTCCCGACAGGCTTCTGCAGTGACAGGGAGGAATTGAAAATTCGAGAGAGGGAGCTGGACAGAGAGAGAGACGGGGAAAGGTAAGACGGTGGCGAGCTACCGGCAGAGAAGCAGAGTTTAAAGCCGGGGACCGGGAGAGGGACAGAGAGGGAAGGAGAAAGGAACGAAGGGCCGGGCTGCGGGGCAGACAGGGAGGAAGGAAGAAAGAAAGAAAGAGGGACAGGGAGCCAGACGAACCGCGACGGGGAAAGAAAAAGGTACCGACGGGCTAGGAGGCAGAGAGGGGAGACTTTAGAAAAACAGGGACGGGGAGCGAGACGGAGAAAAGGAACCGTAGCGACGGGTGCCGGGACAGAGAGGCGGGCCTTCAAAACGAGGGGCAGGGAAGAGGCTCGAGAGGGACGGAGAAAGAGAGAGACTCACGACGACTCGCTACGGAGCCGAGAAGGAAGACCTCGAACAACAGGAACGAGGAGCCGCACAGAGAGCGCCAGAGACGGCAGAAATACCGACGGGCTACAGGACCGAGGGGAGGAATGCAGAAACAGTGGCTGGGGGCCGGACAGAGAGACAGGGAGAGAGAGAAGGAAACAATAGCCACGGGCTACGGGGCAGAGAGAGCGAGGACCTGAAAAAGGTGGGGACAGGCAGCCCGTCAGAGCGAGATGGAAAAAGAACATAGCGGGGAGCAGAAAGCAAACCACGGCGGGGCGGGAAAGCGAGGGGGGCAGAGGAGGGCCCGCGACGCAGAGGAGAGGCGATGGGGCCCCGCGGGCCCAGGACTCACCGCAGCTCTGGCTCTCGGCGCTGCCGGGAGAGCTTGCCAGCGCAGACGCTTCTTTCTCCTGCTCTCCGCCTTTCCTTTGCTGTCACTCCGGTCGCTCGGCTGTCCTCCGCCTAAGAGAATACACGGGTGTCTTACAGCTCCGAGGAGACGAGTCTGCCTAGATGAGTAGCCTGCCTCCCTCCCTCGGTACGCGGCCGCACCGTGCTTTGGGTTACGCGTGGCGACCCTGCGGTGCCCGTCGGCAGCCTGACCTGCCGCGGAGCGCAACGAGGGATCTTTCCTCACCCGGCGAGGCAGGCGCTCTCTTGCCTGCAGCGGGAGGCAGCTGCCGGCCGGAGAGCCTTCCATCTCTTCTTCTTCTTCTTCACCTTTCTCTGGCCATTCCAGCTTCCCTTAGGGCAGCTCCTGTCCACGGCCGGTAAGCGCTCCGCCGCCTGTCCCTTTTCGCCCCCCACGCCACGAGGCGAGCCAGGCCAGGCACAGGCGAGGCGGCTGCAGTCGACGGCATCCCCAAGGGAGGGACGGGCAACCACGTCCTCAGCGCGGCCTGGGAGAGGGAAAGAAAAAGCAGCGGCCGTTACTACCGGAGGTCGGCCCTGGCCGGAGACCCTCCTCCTTCTGCAGGGGCTCCCGGAGACGCCGCTCTTTCCCCGCGCTGCTGCCGCGCCGCGCCGCCAGCACCCCCGTTCAGGAAGAAAGCGGCACAGGCGAGGGCCAGCTTGCCGCCTTCACGCCAGGGCTCGGGGGCGGCCTGGGGCTGCCGGACAGGCTTCCGGAGAGTCCGACCGGTAGCGCTCGTCTCGGGACACCGGGCAACGCCTCACCGCACGAGCGCGCGCTCTCTCGTAGCACGGCCGCACCGCTGCTCGGGAGCGGCTGGAAGCCTGCAGAAAACCACTCGAAACCGGCAAAAAAAACCCCAACCTCGCGCTCCTGCGAGAGCAAGTCGGGCTGTCCGGCAGCCCCGTCCGCGAAAACGACGCCTCCCGGCACGCACTGGCAAGCGCCGCGTGGCAGCCGTTAGAGTGCCGTAAGACTACACTTCCCGGCGTGCTCCGGGGAGCCAATATGGCCGACCAGCAGCCGCGTGCCCCAAGACTGCAACTGCCGGCGTGCCGCGGGAGGCAGCCTTCCACGCTTCCTGACCCTGCGGGGACACCGTCCCGTGCCCTCACCCCAAAGCCGACTCACCCGAAAGCCCCGCCGAGCCGCGACGGCAGCCCCGAGCTCCGCAGCGCGGCTCCGGGCTGGACCCCCCCCCCCGCCCCCCGCCTCCCCTCAGCCACCTCCGAAAGGCGCGGACGCCCGCCGGCTCCGGGCAGCCCCCGCCGCCCGGCTCCGGACGGTCTCCCCGCCCGGTTCCGACACGGCGCGCACCCCCCCCAGCCGCCGCGCGGCTCGGGCAGCCCCCCTCCCCTCTGTGACACGGACCCCGCCGCCCCCCCCGCCTCTCCTCGGAGGCGGCACCGCTGCCGCCGCCCTCCTCGGGGCTTTCCCCGGGACCCGCCGGTCCGTCCCGCGGCCCCGCTCACCTTCTCCCTCCGTGCAGCCGCAGCCCGGCGATGCCTCCGCTCCTCCCTCGGCTCACGGCAGCCCCTGCACACCGACTGCCGGCAGCCGGTTCCGGGGAGGGGCCGCGGCGCTGCACTGCGCATGCGCGGCGCTGCCGCTGCAGTACCGAAATTTGGTCGCTAGGCGGCAGCACCGAGCGAGCATGCGCTGTGCGCTGCGTGAGGGGCGGGGCTTGGCGTGCGTCGGGGGCGGAGTTTGCGTGAGGGGCGGGGCTTGCGTGCGTCGGGGGCGGAGTTTGCGTCGGGGGGCGGAGTTTGCGTGAGGGGCGGGGCTTGGCGTGCGTCGGGGCGGAGTTTGCGTGGGGGCGGGGCTTGCGTGCGTCGGGGCGGAGTTTGTGTGGGGGCGGGGCTTTGGCGTGCGTCGGGGCGGAGTTTGCGTCGGGGCGGAGTTTGGTGGGGGCGGAGTTTGCGTGAGGGGCGGGGCTTGGCGTGCGTCGGGGGCGGAGTTTGTGTGGGGGCGGAGTTTGCGTGAGGGGCGGGCTCGGCGTGCGTCGGGGCGTGTTTGCGTCGGGGCGGAGCTTGCTTGAGGGGCGGGGCTGGGCGTGCGTCAGGGGCGGAGTTTGCGTCGGGGGCGGAGTTTGCGTGAGGGGCGGTGCTTGGCGTGCATCGGGGCGGAGTTTGCATCGGGGGCGGAGTTTGCATCGGGGCGGAGTTTGCGTGAGGGGCGGTGCTTGGCGTGCGTCGGGGCGGAGTTTGCGTGAGGGGCGGAGTTTGCGTGAGGGGCGGGCTTAGCGTCGGGCGTCGGGGGCGGAGTTTGCGTGAGGGGCGGGGCTTGTGTCAGGGGCGGAGTTTCTGTGAGGGGCGGTGCTTGGCGTGCGTCGGGGGCGGAGTTGTGTGAGGGGCGGAGTTTGCGTGAGGGGCGGGCTTGCATGCATCGGGCGAGTTTGCGTGAGGGCGGGGCTTGCGTGAGGGGCGGGGCTTGGCGTTCGTCGGGGGCGGAGTTTGCATGAGGGGCGGGGCTTGGCGTGCATCAGGGGCGGAGTTTGCGTGAGGGGCGGGGCTTGTGTGAGGGGCGGAGTTTCTGTGAGGGGCGGGGCTTGGCATGCATCGGGGCGGAGTTTGTGTGAGGGGCGGGGCTTGGCATGCATCAGGGGCGGAGTTTGCGTGAGGGGCGGGGCTTGGCGTGCATCGGGGCGGAGTTTGCGTGAGGGGCGGGGCTTGGCGTGCATCAGGGCGGAGTTTGCGTGAGGGGCGGGGCTTTGGCGTGCGTCGGGGCGGAGTTTGCATGAGGGGCGGGGCTTGGCGTGCATCAGGGCGGAGTTTGCAGAGGGGCGGAGTTTGCAGAGGGGCAGGGCTTGGCATGCATCGGGGCGGAGTTTGTGTGAGGGGCGGGGCTTGGCATGCATCAGGGCGGGGTTTGCATGAGGGGCGGGGCTTGGCATGCATCAGGGGCGGAGTTTGCAGAGGGGCGGAGTTTGTGTGAGGGGCGGGGCTTGGCTTGCTTCAGGGGCGGAGTTTCTGTGAGGGGCGGAGTTTGCGTGAGGGGCGGGGCTTGGCTTGCTTCAGGGGCGGAGTTTCTGTGAGGGGCAGGGCTTGGCATGCATCAGGGGCGGAGTTTGCATGAGGGGCGGGGCGGGCGTGCATCAGGGCAGAGTTTGCTTCAGGCACGGGGCTTGGCATGCATCAGGGGGCGGAGCCAAGAAGCATCACTTTTGGATCCCGGGATGCGAGCAATGTGACCTTGTTGAATACGTTAATACCCCCACACACACCTCCTCCCCTGCCCCTCGCCCCCCGCAAAGGAAGCACCAACGCAGCCGGCACGGCAAAAGAGACCGCAAGCGTTTATTCAGTCACACACAGAGCCGGTCCCGGGAGAGACTCCGCACCGGGGCTCGGGGCCCGGCCCTGGGGCACCTCGGCTGTCCTACCCAGAGCCACGCTCGCCAGTCCGGCGTGGAACAGACACACGGTCGGTCCGTCAGGCTGCTGGAGAGCTGGGCTGCTATGTGCAGGCTGCCGCCAAAACCGAGGAGCCAGCTGCAGGACGCTAGATGAGAGGAGAAAAGGGGCAGCCAGCTGGATCGGGGGGGGGGGGGGCGGCGGCGGCGAGCGAGAAAGCACGAGGCAAGGAAAGGGACGGCGAGTGAAGGACGGGGACGGGGAGCCTGACAGAGAGGGAGGAAGAAGCGGCAGGAAGAGAGGCAGCGGGACGGCGACCGACAAACAAGGACGGGGAGCGGGACAGAGAGGCAGAAACGACCCTGGGCGGGCAGCGCCACGGCGAGGGAGGAAAAGAGAATAAGGGCAGGGAGCCGGACCGAGAGGTACGGCGAGGGACAGCGGCACGGGGAGCAGGACAGAGCAACAGAGAATAAAAAAAGGAAGCGGGAGCGTGAGAGAAGCGGGCTGGGGAGCAGGGAGAAGGAGAGCGCAACAGAGGGAAAGAGGACCGGGGAGCGGGACGCTGGGGCAGAGTGAGAAAAAGAGGGGCAGGGAGCAGGACAGAGGGGCAGAGAGACAAAAGAGGGAGACGAGGACTGGGCAGAGGGGAGAGAAAGACGGGGGCAAGGAGCAGAGACACAAAGGTGCCAGGAAAAGGACGGTCAGATGGAGCGAGAAACAGGGTCGGGGAGCAGGACAAAAGGACAGAGAAAAAGGCGAGGAAGAAGGAAGGAAGGATAAAGGTGGGACAGGGAACGGGACATACGCAGCGAAACAAAGCAGAACAGAGAAGAGAGGACAGGGATTGAGGAACAGAGAGAGACACGCAGACTGGTACACAGAGACGGCGAAGGTAAGCAAAACCAGCGACAGGCAGGAGGACCTGGTTCTGACACCCCATCGCTCCCGATGTCGCTTCCACGGCCTCAAAAAATGCGACGTGCCGCAAGACAAGAGAATGGGAGAGTGAAAGCAAAGGCACGGGAAACTTAACGCTCTTAGTAATTTCACTGAGCATCACAGCTTACACTTACTCAATGTCTTCCGGTGTCACGGGATGAGGTACAACTGATTTCGTCTCCGTATCTCTGGACAGAGCTTTTCTCATATCTGGGGGGGGGGGGGGGGGGGAAAAAAAAAAAAAAAGATATTCTAAGACGACAGTCCTTGCACAAAGCCACGTTCAGCGAATTCTCTATTACAATAAGGTCGTTTCTAACCCAGAAGATTTCACAGAATCATAGAGTATCTCAAGTTGGAAGGGACCCATACGGATCGCCGAGACCAAGCCCCCGCTCCACGCGGGACTACCTAAAACTAAACCGTGCGACTAAGAGCATCGTTCAGACGCTCCTTGAACTCCTGACAGGCTCGGTGGCTGCGACCGCTTCCCTGGGGAGCCTGTTCCGCGACTGACCGACCGCCCTCTCAGTGAAAAGCCTTTTCCCAACGTCCGGTCTGAACTTGCCCTGACGCAGCTTCGTCCCGTTTCCTCGGGTCCTAGTGCCGGTCACCGGAGAGAGCGGAGGTCAGCGCCTCCCCCCTCCGCCGTCCCCCTCGAGGAAGGTGTAGACTGCGATGAGGTCACCCCTCGGCCTTCCCTTCTCCAAGCTGAACAAACCGAGTGACCTCAGCCGCTCCCCCTAAGTCTCGCCTCGGAGACCTCTCGCCATCTCGGTCGCCCCTCCGCGCACGCTCCCAGAGCGTTGTTCGGCGGCACCGCTCTCGACTGGAACCTAACGCTGCACGTAACTCAACTGAGCGGAAAGGAAATGACGGGCTAAAGGGACAAATACACGATTTAAGGCAGCCGCAACGATGGCAGATGTCTGTCCGTAGCCCTTCTATTTATTTCACAGCGCTCCTGCGTATCAAACGAACGGTACCAGAGCAGAAAAGGTATACGGCGTGGCCACGTTACCCCTCGGGGAGGACGGCGAAAGGAGAGAAGATCTAGAAAGAGGAAGCAGCTGGTACTTCGCTTTTGGTAACAGAATTAACATCAACACGTTCCTTCCCTTTGAAATTGAAAACGCCACCCAATTCTCTGCCACTGTTGACCACCGACACTTGTAAATTTCTAGTGAAACAGCTGAGGAAAACAAAGTTTCAGGTCCCTGGCTAGGGGAAGAAGCCAGGCAAGTGCCGCCGTTCCTTCCCCCGACAGCACTAGCAAAAAAAACCAGCCGCTGGGGGCGAGCGTTCCTCCGAAAGAAAAATCAGGTGAGAAACCGCATTTTTATTTTCAGCTTACCTACAGGATAAATGTCTTTGTAGTTGCTACAAAACGTGTAAACTGCACAAAGATTAAGTTTTGTAACTGATCTAAGGTTCAGTACGAAAAGCTACCTAAAGGAGTACGCAAAGTCCCACTCATCAACAATCATCTGACCCTGTTTCACATTACAAAAAAAAAAAAAAAAAAAAAAAAAAAGTAGTAATGCTAATCACACAGACAAGCCCAGGAACCCTCAACATGAGAATCTTTCCCTTCAGCCGGAGGCAGAACGAGTACTTACCACGGGCATCCTCATCTGGCTCTCCGCTGCTAGCAGAGCGGCACGCCAACGCTGTCCGGTACACGCCGTAGTACGCCTAGTTGCTTCTACGTATTTACCGCCGCCTGATTTGATACTCTCACAAAGAGATCGACGAAAAAGCCACCCTTTCTTTGAAAAAATAAAAACCAAAACCACACGTTTAAGGAACGGTAGGCGAACGTATTTCTAAATCATAACCCACGGCTTGCAGGCAGACCAAGAGCAGCTCTGACGATGCGGTACGCTCATCAAACATCTTTCACGCAGGAATAACAGATGTGCTCCTTTACCACGGGACGCAGCCGGCACAGGGACAAATTTCATGCTGGTTTTGTCACACGACCGTCCTTCTGCACCAGCCAGTGGGTTCAGAATTAAGGACGGGACAGGCTAAACGCTCACACGAGCCTCCTATCCGTAAGAAACTATTAAAAATAGAAAAAAAAACTTCCACGTTTTAGATCGCGTTGCCTTAGGGACTGCCTCCGTCAAAGCCTGCCTGTTGGGGGGGGGGGGTGGGGGGGCGCGTGTGCGCGCACGCACGCGCGTGAGGCGTGGAAATCGGTCGCAGAATTCAGTTGCCTAACGAGAGACGGCCCTTCTCCTCGCAAGGCAAACGTTTCAAAACGTCGTACTCTTTTCCGATTTTACCGGCTGGTACTGGGGTTGCCCTACCAGCATGAGTTGGGGACCCGTCCCTCTGGGTCCGTGCGACGCCAAATTAAATATTCTGCAAGTAACCGAGCAGGAGATGGAAAGTAAGCTAAGATACTCTCTGCCGTACAACGTTTGTTCGCCATCGTCCCCGAGGGAATCGCACAAAGCCCACGCTTGCTGAACCGGTACGTCGGAGGCCCTACGGGAAACGGCGCTGACGTTTCGCCAAGCTCTTCTCCTGTCAAGAAGAGGACCTTTTCTGCGGCATCCCTATTGGCGTTCGGCCTGCTTTCGGCTCATTCTGGCAGGTCAGCTTTCAGAGAAAGCCTGAGATTTCAAACCGCCAAGCAACATTCACCATTCTTGCTCTCTGACTACGGGGAATTTCAGCGAATCGGAACGCTACTTGGAGCCACGTTCCGGGTCTGTTTCGCCGCAAACCAAATATCTAAGCCACGGACCGGGCGCCCGTAGAAAAATTACTTTAAAAGGTTAAAGACAAGCACAGCACTCACTTTTCTGAAATTTCTTCCGGTAGCGCCATCAATTTAGCGGCCGAACCCAGCCGTCGAAATTCCGGTGCAACGGAGCGAGCAGGAACGCGTCCGTGCCGCTCTTCCCGGCCACGGAGCCTTCCGCTCTACCCGTTACTGCGAACGTACGGAGCATCGGCGCAGCAGCACCTGTGGAATAACGCACCGCCCACAGCTATACAGAAGAAGAATCCGAGACGACGGTAGAAGACCCCAGACCAAAAGTCACCGCGGGACTAAGGGACGCGCGAGGGGCGGGTGTCCGGGACCCAAGCGTGGAACGGCCCCGGGATTTCTTTGTTCCGGGTCCCTCTCTTTGGAGGCGCCCCGCCCGGGCCGATCCCGCTGCTGCACCTTTCAGTTACGTTAATTATTTTACAAAATCCGACACCCGGAGACTGCTGCCGGAAGCCTCGGGTCGAGCCCGAAGGAGGAGGAGGAGGAAGCGCGCCCGAGAAGAAGCGTGCGCGCGACACCGTGAACGGGGTGCGAACGCTGGGGCGGCAGCTGCTCCTCCTCAAACAGAGACAGAGAGAGAAAGAAGAGGGGGGAAAGCCACAGGGTACAGAGGGCGGAAGTGGAAAAGAGGGGCCGGGAGCCGGACAGAGAGAGGTGCAGAAAGAGGCCGTCGGAAGGGAAGGGACGGGCTGCGGGGCAGAGGGGGACTTGCCAGCGCCAGGTTCGCGGTTCCACCCGATAATCGTAAAGGTCTCTGCCAACCTCGACGATTCGGTCGCTTTAAAAAACAATCGGGATCTCGAGGCGGACCGAGGGAGAGACTGAGAATATAAAAACGGTCGCGGCTAAGAGGGCAGAGAGGGAGGAATCGCGAGACAGGGAGAGGCAAGCCGGGCAGGGGAAAAAGTCCCGACAGGCTTCTGCAGCGACAGGGAGGAATTGAAGATTCGAGAGAGGGAGCTGGACAGAGAGAGCGCCGGGGAACGGTAAGACGGTGGCGAGCTACCGGGCAGAGAAGCAGAGTTTAATGCCGGGGACCGGGAGAGGGACAGAGAGGGAAGGAGAAGGAACGAAGGGACGGGCTGCGGGGCAGACAGGGAGGAAGGAAGGAAGGAAGAAAGAGGGACAGGGAGCCAGACGAACCGCGACGGGGAAAGAAAAAGGTACCGACGGGCTAGGAGGCAGAGAGGGGAGACTTTAGAAAACAGGGACGGGGAGCGAGACGGAGAAAAGGAACCGTAGCGACGGGTGCCGGGACAGAGAGGCGGGCCTTCAAAACGAGGGGCAGGGAAGAGGCTCAGAGGGACGGAGAAAGAGAGAGACTCACGACGACTCGCTACGGAGCCGAGAAGGAAGACCTCGAACAACCGGAACGAGGAGCCGCACAGAGAGAGCCAGAGACGGCAGAAATACCGACGGGCTACAGGACCGAGGGGGAGGAATGCAGAAACAGTGGCTGGGGGCCGGACAGAGAGACAGGGAGAGAGAGAAGGAAACAATAGCCACGGGCTACGGGGCAGAGAGAGCGAGGACCTGAAAAAGGTGGGGACAGGCAGCCCGTCAGAGCGAGATGGAAAAAGAACATAGCGGGGAGCAGAAAGCAAACCACGGCGGGGTGGGAAAGCGAGGGGGGCAGAGGAGGGCCCGCGACGCAGAGGAGAGGCGATGGGGCCCCGCGGGCCCAGGACTCACCGCAGCTCTGGCTCTCGGCGCTGCCGGGAGAGCTTGCCAGCGCAGACGCTTCTTTCTCCTGCTCTCCGCCTTTCCTTTGCTGTCACTCCGGTCGCTCGGCTGTCCTCCGCCTAAGAGAATACACGGGTGTCTTACAGCTCCGAGGAGACGAGTCTGCCTAGATGAGTAGCCTGCCTCCCTGCCTCCCTCGGTCCGCGGCCGCACCGTGCGTTGGATTACGCGTGGCGACCCTGCGGTGCCCGTCGGCAGCCTGACCTGCCGCGGAGCGCAACGAGGGATCTTTCCTCACCCGGCGAGGCAGGCGCTCTCTTGCCTGCAGCGGGAGGCAGCTGCCGGCCGGAGAGCCTTCCATCTCTTCTTCTTCTTCTTCTTCACCTTTCTCTGGCCATTCCAGCTTCCCTTAGGGCAGCTCCTGTCCACGGCCGGTAAGCGCTCCGCCGCCGCCTGTCCCTTTTCGCCCCCACGCCACGAGGCGAGCCAGGCCAGGCACAGGCGAGGCGGGTGCAGTCGACGGCATCCCCAAGGGAGGGACGGGCAACCACGTCCTCAGCGCGGCCTGGGAGAGGGAAAGAAAAAGCAGTGGCCGTTACTACCGGAGGTCGGCCCTGGCCGGAGACCCTCCTCCTTCTGCAGGGGCTTCCGGAGACGCCGCTCTTTCCCCGCGCTGCTGCCGCTGCCGCCGCCGCCAGCACCCCCGTTCAGGAAGAAAGCGGCACAGGCGAGGGCCAGCTTGCCGCCTTCACGCCAGGGCTCGGGGGCGGCCTGGGGCTGCCGGACAGGCTTCCGGAGAGTCCGACCGGTAGCGCTCGTCTCGGGACACCGGGCAACGCCTCACCACGCGCGCGCGCGCTCTCGTAGCACGGCCGCACCGCTGCTCGGGAGCGGCTGGAAGCCTGCAGAAAACCACTCGAAACCGGCAAAAAAACCCCAACCTCGCACTCCTGCGAGAGCAAGTCGGGCTGTCCGGCAGCCCCGTCCGCGAAAACGACGCCTCCCGGCACGCACTGGCAAGCGCCGCGTGGCAGCCATTAGAGTGCCGTAAGACTACACTTCCCGGCGTGCTCCGGGGGAGCCAATATGGCCGACCAGCAGCCGCGTGCCCCAAGACTGCAACTCCCGGCGTGCCGCGGGAGGCAGCCTTCCACGCTTCCTGACCCTGCGGGGACACCGTCCCGTGCCCTCACCCGAAAGCCGACTCACCCGAAAGCCCCGCCGAGCCGCGACGGCAGCCCCGAGCTCCGCAGCGCGGCTCCGGGCTGGCGCCCCCCCCCCCCCCCCCCCGCCTCCCCTCAGCCACCTCCGAAAGGCGCGGACGCCCGCCGGCTCCGGGCAGCCCCCGCCGCGCGGCTCCGGACGGTCTCCCCGCCCGGTTCCGACACGGCGCGCACCCCCCCCCCCCGCCGCGCGGCTCCGGGCAGCCCCCCTCCCCTCTGTGACACGGACCCCGCCGCCCCGCCGCCCCCCCCCGCCTCTCCTCGGAGGCGGCACCGCTGCCGCCGCCCTCCTCGGGGCTTTCCCCGGGACCCGCCGGTCCGTCCCGCTGCCCCGCTCACCTTCTCCCTCCGTGCAGCCGCAGCCCGGCGACGCCTCCGCTCCTCCCTCGGCTCACGGCAGCCCCTGCACACCGACTGCCGGCAGCCGGTTCCGGGGAGGGGGCGTGGCGCTGCACTGCGCATGCGCGGCGCTGCCGCTGCAGTACCGAAATTTGGTCGCTAGGCGGCAGCACCGAGCGAGCATGCGCTGTGGGCTGCGTGAGGGGCGGGGCTTGGCGTGCGTCGGGGGCGGAGTTTGCGTGAGGGGCGGGGCTTGGCGTGCGTCGCGGGCGGAGTTTGCGTCAGGGGCGGGGCTTGGCGTGCGTCGGGGCGGAGTTTGCGTGAGGGGCGGGGTTTGCGTCGGGGGCGGAGTTTGCGTGAGGGGCGGGGCTTGGCCTGCGTCGGGGGCGGAGTTTGCGCCGGGGCGGGGTTTGCGTCAGGGGCGGGGCTTGGCGTGCGTCGGGGCGGAGTTTGCGTGAGGGGCGGAGTTTGCGTGAGGGGCGTGGCTTGGCGTGCGTCGGGGGCGGAGTTTGCGTGAGGGGCGGAGTTTGCGTGAGGCGGGGCTCGGCGTGCGTCGGGCGGAGTTTTGCGTCGGGGGCGGAGTTGCTTGAGGCGGGGCGGGGCGTGCGTCGGGGCGGAGTTTGCGTCGGGGCGGAGTTTGCGGAGGGTGTGCTTGGCGTGCGTCGGGGCGGAGTTTGCGTCGGGGCGGAGTTTGCATGGGGTGGTGCTTGGCGTGAGGGCGGAGTTTGCGTGAGGGGCGGTGCTTGGCGTGCGTCGGCGGAGTTTGCGTGAGGGGCGGAGTTTGCGTGAGGGGCGGTGCTTGGCGTGCGTCGGGGCGGAGTTTGCGTGAGGGGGCGAGTTTGCATGAGGGGGCTTGGCGTGCATGGCGAGTTTGCGTGAGGGGCGGGGCTTGTGTCAGGGCGAGTTGGGGGCGGGGCTTGGCGTGCATCGGGGCGGAGTTTGTGTGAGGGGCGGAGTTTGCGTGAGGGGGGGCTTGGCATGCATCGGGGCGGAGTTTGCGTGAGGGGCGGGGCTTGGCGTGAGGGGCGGAGTTTGCATGAGGGGCAGGGCTTGGCGTGCATCAGGGCGGAGTTTGCTTCGGGCGGGGCTTGTGTATGGCGGAGTTTGTGTGAGGGGCGGGCTTTGCGTGCATGGGCGGAGTTTGCGTGAGGGGGGGCTTGGCGTGCATCGGGGCGGAGTTTGCGTGAGGGGCGGTGCTTGGCGTGCATCGGGGCGGAGTTTGCGTGGGGGCGGAGTTTGGTGAGGCGCGGGCTTGGCGTGCATCGGGCGGAGTTTGCGAGGGCAGGCTTGGCTTGCTTCAGGGGCGGAGTTTGCGTGAGGGGCGGGGCTTGGCATGCATCAGGGCGGAGTTTCGTGAGGGGCGGGGCTTGGCGTGCATCAGGGCGGAGTTTGTGAGGGGCGGGGCTTGGCATGCATCGGGCGGAGTTTGCATGAGGGGCGGGCTTGCGCATGGGGCAGAGTTTGCAGAGGGCGGAGTTTGCGTGAGGGGCGGGGCTTGGCATGCATCAGGGCGGAGTTTGCATGAGGGGCGGGGCTTGGCATGCATCAGGGCGGAGTTTCTGTGAGGGGCGGAGTTTCTGTGAGGGGCAGGGCTTGGCGTGCATCAGGGCGGAGTTTCTGTGAGGGGCGGAGTTTCTGTGAGGGGCGGGCTTGGCTTGCTTCAGGGCGGAGTTTCTGTGAGGGGCAGGTTTGGCATGCATCAGGGGCGGAGTTTGCATGAGGGGCGGGGCTGGGCGTGCATCAGGGCAGAGTTTGCTTCAGGCACGGGGCTTGGCATGCATCAGGGGGCGGAGCCAAGAAGCATCACTTTTGGATCCCGGGGATGCGAGCAATGTGACCTTGTTGAATACGTTAATACCCCCACACACACCTCCTCCCCTGCCCCTCGCCCCCCGCAAAGGAAGCACCAACGCAGCCGGCACGGCAAAAGAGACCGCAAGCGTTTATTCAGTCACACACAGAGCCGGTCCCGGGAGAGACTCCGCACCGGGGCTCGGGGCCCGGCCCTGGGGCACCTCGGCTGTCCTACCCAGAGCCACGCTCGCCAGTCCGGCGTGGAACAGACACACGGTCGGTCCGTCAGGCTGCTGGAGAGCTGGGCTGCTATGTGCAGGCTGCCGCCAAAACCGAGGAGCCAGCTGCAGGACGCTAGAAGAGAGGAGAAAAGGGGCAGCCAGCTGGATGGGGGGGGCGGCGGCGGCGAGCGAGAAAGCACGAGGCAAGGAAAGGGACGGCGAGTGAAGGACGGGGACGGGGAGCCTGACAGAGAGGGAGGAAGAAGCGGCAGGAAGAGAGGCAGCGGGACGGCGACCGACAAACCAGGACGGGGAGCGGGACAGAGAGGCAGAAACGACCCTGGGCGGGCAGCGCCACGGCGAGGGAGGAAAAGAGAATAAGGGCAGGGAGCCGGACCGAGAGGTACGGCGAGGGACAGCGGCACGGGGAGCAGGACAGAGCAACAGAGAATAAAAAAAGGAAGCGGGAGCGTGAGAGAACCGGGCTGGGGAGCAGGGAGAAGGAGAGATAAAAGGAGAGAGCAACAGAGGGAAAGAGGACCGGGGAGCGGGACGCTGGGGCAGAGTGAGAACAAGAGGGGCAGGGAGCAGGACAGAGGGGCAGAGAGACAAAAGAGGGAGACGAGGACTGGGCAGAGGGGAGAGAAAGACGGGGGCAAGGAGCAGAGACACAAAGGTGCCAGGAAAAGGACGGTCAGATGGAGCGAGAAACAGGGTCGGGGAGCAGGACAAAAGGACAAAGAAAAAGGCGAGGAAGAAGGAAGGAAGGATAAAGGTGGGACAGGGAACGGGACATACGCAGCGAAACAAAGCAGAACAGAGAAGAGAGGACAGGGATTGAGGAACAGAGAGAGAGACGCAGGCTGGTACACAGAGACGGCGAAGGTAAGCAAAACCAGCGACAGGCAGGAGGACCTGGTTCTGACAACCCATCGCTCCCGATGTCGCTTCCACGGCCTCAAAAAATGCGACGTGCCGCAAGACAAGAGAATGGGAGAGTGAAAGCAAAGGCACGGGAAACTTAACGCTCTTAGTAATTTCACTGAGCATCACAGCTTACAGTTACTCAATGTCTTCCGGTGTCACAGGGTGAGGTACAACTGATTTCGTCTCCGTATCTCTGGACAGAGCTTTTCTCATATCGGGGGGGGGGGGGGGGGAAAAAAAAAAAAAAGATATTCTAAGACGACAGTCCTTGCACAAAGCCACGTTCAGCGAATTCTCTATTACAATAAGGTCGTTTCTAACCCAGAAGATTTCACAGAATCATAGAGTATCTCAAGTTGGAAGGGACCCATACGGATCGCCGAGACCAAGCCCCCGCTCCACGCGGGACTACCTAAAACTAAACCGTGCGACTAAGAGCATCGTTCAGACGCTCCTTGAACTCCTGACAGGCTCGGTGGCTGCGACCGCTTCCCTGGGGAGCCTGTTCCATGACTGACCGACCGCCCTCTCAGTGAAAAGCCTTTTCCCAACGTCCGGTCTGAACTTGCCCTGACGCAGCTTCGTCCCGTTTCCTCGGGTCCTAGTGCCGGTCACCGGAGAGAGCGGAGGTCAGCGCCTCCCCCTCCGCCGTCCCCCTCGAGGAAGGTGTAGACTGCGATGAGGTCACCCCTCGGCCTTCCCTTCTCCAAGCTGAACAAACCAAGTGACCTCAGCCGCTCCCCCTAAGTCTCGCCTCGGAGACCTCTCGCCATCTCGGTCGCCCTCCTCCGCGCACGCTCCGAGAGCGTTGTTCGGCGGCACCGCTCTCGACTGGAACCTAACGCTGCACGTAACTCAACTGAGCGGAAGGAAATGACGGGCTAAAGGGACAAATACACGATTTAAGGCAGCCGCAACGATGGCAGATGTCTGTCCGTAGCCCTTCTATTTATTTCACAGCGCTCCTGCGTATCAAACGAACGGTACCAGAGCAGAAAAGGTATACGGCGTGGCCACGTTACCCCTCGGGGAGGACGGCGAAAGGAGAGAAGATCTAGAAAGAGGAAGCAGCTGGTACTTCACTTTTGGTAACAGAATTAACATCAACATGTTCCTTCCCTTTGAAATTGAAAACGCCACCCAATTCTCTGCCACTGTTGACCACCGACACTTGTAAATTTCTACTGAAACAGCTGAGGAAAACAAAGTTTCAGGTCCCTGGCTAGGGGAAGAAGCCAGGCAAGTGCCGCCGTTCCTTCCCCCGACAGCACTAGCAAAAAAAACCAGCCGCTGGGGGCGAGCGTTCCTCCGAAAGAAAAATCAGGTGAGAAACCGCGTTTTTATTTTCAGCTTACCTACAGGATAAATGTCTTTGTAGTTGTTTCTGCCACAGATGCTACAAAACGCGTAAACTGCACAAAGATTAAGTTTTGTAACTGATCTAAGGTTCAGTACGAAAAGCTACCTAAAGGAGTACGCAAAGTCCCACTCATCAACAATCATCTGACCCTGTTTCACATTACAAAAAAAAAAAAAAAAAAAAAGTAGTAATGCTAATCACACAGACAAGCCCAGGAACCCTCAACATGAGAATCTTTCCATTCAGCCGGAGGCAGAACGAGTACTTACCACGGGCATCCTCATCTGGCTCTCCGCTGCTAGCAGAGCGGCACGCCAACGCTGTCCGGTACACGCCGTAGTACGCCTAGTTGCTTCTACGTATTTACCGCCGCCTGATTTGATACTCTCACAAAGAGATCGACGAAAAAGCCACCCTTTCTTTGAAAAAATAAAAACCAAAACCACACGGTTAAGGAACGGTAGGCGAACGTATTTCTAAATCATAACCCACGGCTTGCAGGCAGACCAAGAGCAGCTCTGACGATGCGGTACGCTCATCAAACATCTTTCACGCCGGAATAACAGATGTACTCCTTTACCACGGGACGCAGCCGGCACAGGGACAAATTTCATGCTGGTTTTGTCACACGACCGTTCTTCTGCACCAGCCAGTGGGTTCCGAATTAAGGACGGGACAGGCTAAACGCTCACACGAGCCTCCTATCCGTAAGAAACTATTAAAAATAGAAAAAAAAACTTCCACGTTTTAGATCGCGTTGCCTTAGGGACTGCCTCCGTCAAAGCCTGCCTGTTGGGGGGGGTGGGGGGGGGGACGCGCGTGCGTGCGCGCACACGCGCGTGAGGCGTGGAAATCGGTCGCAGAATTCAGTTGCCTAACGAGAGACGGCCCTTCTCCTCGCAAGGCAAACGTTTCAAAACGTCGTACTCTTTTCCGATTTTACCGGCTGGTACTGGGGTTGCCCTACCAGCATGAGTTGGGGACCCGTCCCTCTGGGTCCGTGCGACGCCAAATTAAATATTCTGCAAGTAACCGAGCAGGAGATGGAAAGTAAGCTAAGATACTCTCTGCCGTACAACGTTTGTTCGCCATCGTCCCCGAGGGAATCGCACAAAGCCCGCGCTTGCTGAACCGGTAGGTCGGAGGCCCTACGGGAAACGGCGCTGACGTCTCGCCAAGCTCTTCTCCTGTCAAGAAGAGGACCTTTTCTGCGGCATCCCTATTGGCGTTCGGCCTGCTTTCGGCTCATTCTGGCAGGTCAGCTTTCAGAGAAAGCCTGAGATTTCAAACCGCCAAGCAACATTCACGATTCTTGCGCTCTGACTACGGGGAATTTCAGCGAATCGGAACGCTACTTGGAGCCACGTCCGGGTCTGTTTCGCCGCAAACCAAATATCTAAGCCACGGACCGGGCGCCCGTCGAAAAATTACTTTAAAAGGTTAAAGACAAGCACAGCACTCACTTTTCTGAAATTTCTTCCGGTAGCGCCATCAATTTAGCGGCCGAACCCAGCCGTCGAAATTCCGGTGCAACGGAGCGAGCAGGAACGCGTCCGTGCCGCTCTTCCCCGGCCACGGAGCCTTCCGCTCTACCCGTTACTGCGAACGTACGGAGCATCGGCGCAGCAGCACCTGTGGAATAACGCACCGCCCACAGCTATACAGAAGAAGAATCCGAGACGACGGTAGAAGACCCCAGACCAAAAGTCACCGCGGGACTAAGGGACGCGCGGACAGCGCGCGAGGGGCGGGTGTCCGGGACCCAAGCGTGGAACGGCCCCGGGATTTCTTTGTTCCGGGTCCCTCTCTTTGGAGGCGCCCCCGCCCGGGCCGATCCCGCTGCTGCACCTTTCAGTTACGTTAATTATTTTACAAAATCCGACACCCGGAGACTGCTGCCGGAAGCCTCGGGTCGAGCCCGAAGGAGGAGGAGGAGGAAGCGCGCCCGAGAAGAAGCGTGCGCGCGACACCGTGAACGGGGTGCGAACGCTGGGGCGGCAGCTGCTCCTCCTCAAACAGAGACAGAGAGAGAAAGAAGAGGGGGAAAGCCACAGGGTACAGAGGGCGGAAGTGGAAAAGAGGGGCCGGGAGCCGGACAGAGAGAGGTGCAGAAAGAGGCCGTCGGAAGGGAAGGGACGGGCTGCGGGGCAGAGGGGGACTTGCCAGCGCCAGGTTCGCAGTTCCACCCGATAATCGTAAAGGTCTCTGCCAACCTCGACGATTCGGTCGCTCTAAAAAACAATCGGGATCTCGAGGCGGACCGAGAGAGAGACGGAGAATATAAAAACGGTCGCGGCTAAGAGGGCAGAGAGGGAGGAATCGCGAGACGGGGAGAGGCAAGCCGGGCAGGGGAAAAAGTCCCGACAGGCTTCTGCAGTGACAGGGAGGAATTGAAAATTCGAGAGAGGGAGCTGGACAGAGAGAGAGACGGGGAAAGGTAAGACGGTGGCGAGCTACCGGGCAGAGAAGCAGAGTTTAAAGCCGGGGACCGGGAGAGGGACAGAGAGGGAAGGAGAAAGGAACGAAGGGCCGGGCTGCGGGGCAGACAGGGAGGAAGGAAGAAAGAAAGAAAGAGGGACAGGGAGCCAGACGAACCGCGACGGGGAAAGAAAAAGGTACCGACGGGCTAGGAGGCAGAGAGGGGAGACTTTAGAAAAACAGGGACGGGGAGCGAGACGGAGAAAAGGAACCGTAGCGACGGGTGCCGGGACAGAGAGGCGGGCCTTCAAAACGAGGGGCAGGGAAGAGGCTCGAGAGGGACGGAGAAAGAGAGAGACTCACGACGACTCGCTACGGAGCCGAGAAGGAAGACCTCGAACAACAGGAACGAGGAGCCGCACAGAGAGCGCCAGAGACGGCAGAAATACCGACGGGCTACAGGACCGAGGGGGAGGAATGCAGAAACAGTGGCTGGGGGCCGGACAGAGAGACAGGGAGAGAGAGAAGGAAACAATAGCCACGGGCTACGGGGCAGAGAGAGCGAGGACCTGAAAAAGGTGGGGACAGGCAGCCCGTCAGAGCGAGATGGAAAAAGAACATAGCGGGGAGCAGAAAGCAAACCACGGCGGGGTGGGAAAGCGAGGGGGGGCAGAGGAGGGCCCGCGACGCAGAGGAGAGGCGATGGGGCCCCGCGGGCCCAGGACTCACCGCAGCTCTGGCTCTCGGCGCTGCCGGGAGAGCTTGCCAGCGCAGACGCTTCTTTCTCCTGCTCTCCGCCTTTCCTTTGCTGTCACTCCGGTCGCTCGGCTGTCCTCCGCCTAAGAGAATACACGGGTGTCTTACAGCTCCGAGGAGACGAGTCTGCCTAGATGAGTAGCCTGCCTCCCTCCCTCGGTACGCGGCCGCACCGTGCTTTGGGTTACGCGTGGCGACCCTGCGGTGCCCGTCGGCAGCCTGACCTGCCGCGGAGCGCAACGAGGGATCTTTCCTCACCCGGCGAGGCAGGCGCTCTCTTGCCTGCAGCGGGAGGCAGCTGCCGGCCGGAGAGCCTTCCATCTCTTCTTCTTCTTCTTCACCTTTCTCTGGCCATTCCAGCTTCCCTTAGGGCAGCTCCTGTCCACGGCCGGTAAGCGCTCCGCCGCCTGTCCCTTTTCGCCCCCACGCCACGAGGCGAGCCAGGCCAGGCACAGGCGAGGCGGCTGCAGTCGACGGCATCCCCAAGGGAGGGACGGGCAACCACGTCCTCAGCGCGGCCTGGGAGAGGGAAAGAAAAAGCAGCGGCCGTTACTACCGGAGGTCGGCCCTGGCCGGAGACCCTCCTCCTTCTGCAGGGGCTCCCGGAGACGCCGCTCTTTCCCCGCGCTGCTGCCGCTGCCGCCAGCACCCCCGTTCAGGAAGAAAGCGGCACAGGCGAGGGCCAGCTTGCCGCCTTCACGCCAGGGCTCGGGGGCGGCCTGGGGCTGCCGGACAGGCTTCCGGAGAGTCCGACCGGTAGCGCTCGTCTCGGGACACACCGGCAACGCCTCACCGCACGAGCGCCGCTCTCTCGTAGCACGGCCGCACCGCTGCTCGGGAGCGGCTGGAAGCCTGCAGAAAACCACTCGAAACCGGCAAAAAAACCCCAACCTCGCGCTCCTGCGAGAGCAAGTCGGGCTGTCCGGCAGCCCCGTCCGCGAAAACGACGCCTCCCGGCACGCACTGGCAAGCGCCGCGTGGCAGCCATTAGAGTGCCGTAAGACTACACTTCCCGGCGTGCTCCGGGGAGCCAATATGGCCGACCAGCAGCCGCGTGCCCCAAGACTGCAACTGCCGGCGTGCCGCGGGAGGCAGCCTTCCACGCTTCCTGACCCTGCGGGGACACCGTCCCGTGCCCTCACCCGAAAGCCGACTCACCCGAAAGCCCCGCCGAGCCGCGACGGCAGCCCCGAGCTCCGCAGCGCGGCTCCGGGCTGGACCCCCCCCCCCCCGCCCCCGCCTCCCCTCAGCCACCTCCGAAAGGCGCGGACGCCCGCCGGCTCCGGGCAGCCCCCGCCGCCCGGCTCCGGACGGTCTCCCCGCCCGGTTCCGACACGGCGCGCACCCCCCCCACCCGCCGCGCGGCTCCGGGCAGCCCCCCTCCCCTCTGTGACACGGACCCCGCCGCCCCCCCGCCTCTCCTCGGAGGCGGCACCGCTGCCGCCGCCCTCCTCGGGGCTTTCCCCGGGACCCGCCGGTCCGTCCCGCTGCCCCGCTCACCTTCTCCCTCCGTGCAGCCGCAGCCCGGCGATGCCTCCGCTCCTCCCTCGGCTCACGGCAGCCCCTGCACACCGACTGCCGGCAGCCGGTTCCGGGGAGGGGCCGCGGCGCTGCCGCTGCAGTACCGACATTTGGTCGCTAGGCGGCAGCACCGAGCGAGCATGCGCTGTGCGCTGCGTGAGGGGCGGGGCTTGGCGTGCGTCGGGGGCGGAGTTTGCGTGAGGGGCGGGGCTTGGCGTGCGTCGGGGCGGAGTTTGCGTGAGGGCGGAGTTTGCGTGAGGGGCGGGGCTTGGCGTGCGTCGGGGCGGAGTTTGCGTGGGGGCGGGGCTTGGCGTGCGTCGGGGGCGGAGTTTGTGTGGGGGCGGGGCTTTGGCGTGCGTCGGGGCGGAGTTTGCGTCGGGGCGGAGTTTGTGTGGGGGCGGAGTTTGCGTGAGGGGCGGGGCTTGGCGTGCGTCGGGGGCGGAGTTTGTGTGGGGGCGGAGTTTGCGTGAGGGGCGGGGCTCGGCGTGCGTCGGGGCGGTGTTTGCGTCGGGGCGGAGTTTGCATGAGGGGCGGGGCTGGGCGTGCGTCGGGGCGGAGTTTGCGTCGGGGCGGAGTTTGCGTGAGGGGTGGTGCTTGGCGTGCGTCAGGGGCGGAGTTTGCATCAGGGCGGAGTTTGCAGGGGTAGTGCTTGGCGTGCGTCGGGGCGGAGTTTGCGTGAGGGCGGGCTTGGCGTGCGTCGGGGGCGGAGTTTGCGTGAGGGGCGGAGTTTGCGTGAGGGGCGGTGCTTGGCGTGCGTCAGGGGCGGAGTTTGCGTGAGGGGCGGGCTTTGTGTCAGGGGCGGAGTTTCTGGTGAGGGCGGTGCTTGGCGTGCATCGGGCGAGTTTGGTGAGGGGCGGAGTTTGCGTGAGGGGCGGGCTTGGCATGCATCGGGGCGGAGTTTGCGTGAGGGGCGGAGTTTGCGTGAGGGGCGGGGGCTTGGCTTGCGTCGGGGCGGAGTTTGCGTGAGGGGCGGGGCTTGGCGTGCATCAGGGCGGAGTTTGCGTCAGGGCGGGGCTTGTGTGAGGGGCGGAGTTTCTGTGAGGGGCGGGGCTTGGCATGCATCGGGGCGGAGTTTGCGTGAGGGGCGGGGCTTGGCGTGCATCAGGGCGGAGTTTGCGTGAGGGGCGGGGCTTGGCGTGCATCAGGGCGGGGTTTGCATGAGGGGCGGGGCTTGGCATGCATCAGGGGCGGAGTTTGCGTGAGGGGCGGGGCTTGGCGTGCATCTGGGCGGAGTTTGCGTGAGGGGCGGGGCTTGGCGTGCATCAGGGCGGAGTTTGCAGAGGGGCGGAGTTTGCAGAGGGGCGGAGTTTGCAGAGGGGCGGAGTTGGCATGCTTCAGGTGGAGTTTGTGTGAGGGGCGGGGCTTGGCATGCATCAGGCGGGGTTTGCATGAGGGGCGGGGCTTGGCATGCATCGGGGCGGAGTTTCTGTGAGGGGCGGAGTTTCTGTGAGGGGCAGGGCTTGGCTTGCTTCAGGGGCGGAGTTTCTGTGAGGGGCGGAGTTTCTGTGAGGGGCGGGGCTTGGCTTGCTTCAGGGGCGGAGTTTCTGTGAGGGGCAGGGCTTGGCATGCATCAGGGGCGGAGTTTGCATGAGGGGCGGGGCTGGGCGTGCATCAGGGCAGAGTTTGCTTCAGGCACGGGGCTTGGCATGCATCAGGGGCGGAGCCAAGAAGCATCACTTTTGGATCCCGGGGATGCGAGCAATGTGACCTTGTTGAATACGTTAATACCCCCCAACACACCTCCTCCCCTGCCCCTCGCCCCCCGCAAAGGAAGCACCAACGCAGCCGGCACGGCAAAAGAGACCGCAAGCGTTTATTCAGTCACACACAGAGCCGGTCCCGGGAGAGACTCCGCACCGGGGCTCGGGGCCCGGCCCTGGGGCACCTCGGCTGTCCTACCCAGAGCCACGCTCGCCAGTCCGGCGTGGAACAGACACACGGTCGGTCCGTCAGGCTGCTGGAGAGCTGGGCTGCTATGTGCAGGCTGCCGCCAAAACCGAGGAGCCAGCTGCAGGACGCTGGCTGAGAGGAGAAAAGGGCAGCCAGCTGGATGGGGGGGGGGGCGGCGGCGAGCGAGAAAGCACGAGGCAAGGAAAGGGACGGCGAGTGAAGGACGGGGACGGGGAGCCTGACAGAGAGGGAGGAAGAAGCGGCAGGAAGAGAGGCAGCGGGACGGCGACCGACAAACAAGGACGGGGAGCGGGACAGAGAGGCAGAAACGACCCTGGGCGGGCAGCGCCACGGCGAGGGAGGAAAAGAGAATAAGGGCAGGGAGCCGGACCGAGAGGTACGGCGAGGGACAGCGGCACGGGGAGCAGGACAGAGCAACAGAGAATAAAAAAAGGAAGCGGGAGCGAGAGAGAAGCGGGCTGGGGAGCAGGGAGAAGGAGAGCGCAACAGAGGGAAAGAGGACCGGGGAGCGGGACGCTGGGGCAGAGTGAGAAAAAGAGGGGCAGGGAGCAGGACAGAGGGGCAGAGAGACAAAAGAGGGAGACGAGGACTGGGCAGAGGGGAGAGAAAGACGGGGGCAAGGAGCAGAGACACAAAGGTGCCAGGAAAAGGACGGTCAGATGGAGCGAGAAACAGGGTCGGGGAGCAGGACAAAAGGACAAAGAAAAAGGCGAGGAAGAAGGAAGGAAGGATAAAGGTGGGACAGGGAACGGGACATACGCAGCGAAACAAAGCAGAACAGAGAAGAGAGGACAGGGATTGAGGAACACAGAGAGACACGCAGACTGGTACACAGAGACGGCGAAGGTAAGCAAAACCAGCGACAGGCAGGAGGACCTGGTTCTGACACCCCATCGCTCCCGGTGTCGCTTCCACGGCCTCAAAAAATGCGACGTGCCGCAAGACAAGAGAATGGGAGAGTGAAAGCAAAGGCACGGGAAACTTAACGCTCTTAGTAATTTCACTGAGCATCACAGCTTACACTTACTCAATGTCTTCCGGTGTCACGGGATGAGGTACAACTGATTTCGTCTCCGTATCTCTGGACAGAGCTTTTCTCATATCTGGGGGGGGGGGGGGGGAAGAAAAAAAAAAAAAGATATTCTAAGACGACAGTCCTTGCACAAAGCCACGTTCAGCGAATTCTCTATTACAATAAGGTCGTTTCTAACCCAGAAGATTTCACAGAATCATAGAGTATCTCAAGTTGGAAGGGACCCATACGGATCGCCGAGACCAAGCCCCCGCTCCACGCGGGACTACCTAAAACTAAACCGTGCGACTAAGAGCATCGTTCAGACGCTCCTTGAACTCCTGACAGGCTCGGTGGCTGCGACCGCTTCCCTGGGGAGCCTGTTCCGCGACTGACCGACCGCCCTCTCAGTGAAAAGCCTCTTCCCAACGTCCGGTCTGAACTTGCCCTGACGCAGCTTCGTCCCGTTTCCTCGGGTCCTAGTGCCGGTCACCGGAGAGAGCGGAGGTCAGCGCCTCCCCCTCCGCCGTCCCCCTCGAGGAAGGTGTAGACTGCAATGAGGTCACCCCTCGGCCTTCCCTTCTCCAAGCTGAACAAACCAAGTGACCTCAGCCGCTCCCCCTAAGTCTCGCCTCGGAGACCTCTCGCCATCTCGGTCGCCCTCCTCCGCGCACGCTCCCAGAGCGTTGTTCGGCGGCACCGCTCTCGACTGGAACCTAACGCTGCACGTAACTCAACTGAGCGGAAAGGAAATGACGGGCTAAAGGGACAAATACACGATTTAAGGCAGCCGCAACGATGGCAGATGTCTGTCCGGAGCCCTTCTATTTATTTCACAGCGCTCCTGCGTATCAAACGAACGGTACCAGAGCAGAAAAGGTATACGGCGTGGCCACGTTACCCCTCGGGGAGGACGGCGAAAGGAGAGAAGATCTAGAAAGAGGAAGCAGCTGGTACTTCACTTTTGGTAACAGAATTAACATCAACACGTTCCTTCCCTTTGAAATTGAAAACGCCACCCAATTCTCTGCCACTGTTGACCACCGACACTTGTAAATTTCTACTGAAACAGCTGAGGAAAACAAAGTTTCAGGTCCCTGGCTAGGGGAAGAAGCCAGGCAAGTGCCGCCGTTCCTTCCCCCGACAGCACTAGCAAAAAAAACCAGCCGCTGGGGGCGAGCGTTCCTCCGAAAGAAAAATCAGGTGAGAAACCGCGTTTTTATTTTCAGCTTACCTACAGGATAAATGTCTTTGTAGTTGTTTCTGCCACAGATGCTACAAAACACGTAAACTGCACAAAGATTAAGTTTTGTAACTGATCTAAGGTTCAGTACGAAAAGCTACCTAAAGGAGTACGCAAAGTCCCACTCATCAACAATCATCTGACCCTGTTTCACATTACACAAAAAAAAAAAAAAAAAAAAAGTAGTAATGCTAATCACACAGACAAGCCCAGGAACCCTCAACATGAGAATCTTTCCATTCAGCCGGAGGCAGAACGAGTACTTACCACGGGCATCCTCATCTGGCTCTCCGCTGCTAGCAGAGCGGCACGCCAACGCTGTCCGGTACACGCCGTAGTACGCCTAGTTGCTTCTACGTATTTACCGCCGCCTGATTTGATACTCTCACAAAGAGATCGACGAAAAAGCCACCCTTTCTTTGAAAAAATAAAAACCAAAACCACACTGTTATGGAACGGTAGGCGAACGTATTTCTAAATCATAACCCACGGCTTGCAGGCAGACCAAGAGCAGCTCTGACGATGCGGTACGCTCATCAAACATCTTTCACGCCGGAATAACAGATGTACTCCTTTACCACGGGACGCAGCCGGCACAGGGACAAATTTCATGCTGGTTTTGTCACACGACCGTTCTTCTGCACCAGCCAGTGGGTTCCGAATTAAGGACGGGACAGGCTAAACGCTCACACGAGCCTCCTATCCGTAAGAAACTATTAAAAATAGAAAAAAAAACTTCCACGTTTTAGATCGCGTTGCCTTAGGGACTGCCTCCGTCAAAGCCTGCCTGTTGGGGGGGGTGGGGGGGGGGCGCGTGTGCGCGCACGCACGCGCGTGAGGCGTGGAAATCGGTCGCAGAATTCAGTTGCCTAACGAGAGACGGCCCTTCTCCTCGCAAGGCAAACGTTTCAAAACGTCGTACTCTTTTCCGATTTTACCGGCTGGTACTGGGGTTGCCCTACCAGCATGAGTTGGGGACCCGTCCCTCTGGGTCCGTGCGACGCCAAATTAAATATTCTGCAAGTAACCGAGCAGGAGATGGAAAGTAAGCTAAGATACTCTCTGCCGTACAACGTTTGTTCGCCATCGTCCCCGAGGGAATCGCACAAAGCCCGCGCTTGCTGAACCGGTAGGTCGGAGGCCCTACGGGAAACGGCGCTGACGTCTCGCCAAGCTCTTCTCCTGTCAAGAAGAGGACCTTTTCTGCGGCATCCCTATTGGCGTTCGGCCTGCTTTCGGCTCATTCTGGCAGGTCAGCTTCAGAGAAAGCCTGAGATTTCAAACCGCCAAGCAACATTCACGATTCTTGCGCTCTGACTACGGGGAATTTCAGCGAATCGGAACGCTACTTGGAGCCACGTTCCGGGTCTGTTTCGCCGCAAACCAAATATCTAAGCCACGGACCGGCGCCCGTCGAAAAATTACTTTAAAAGGTTAAAGACAAGCACAGCACTCACTTTTCTGAAATTTCTTCCGGTAGCGCCATCAATTTAGCGGCCGAACCCAGCCGTCGAAATTCCGGTGCAACGGAGCGAGCAGGAACGCGTCCGTGCCGCTCTTCCCGGCCACGGAGCCTTCCGCTCTACCCGTTACTGCGAACGTACGGAGCATCGGCGCAGCAGCACCTGTGGAATAACGCACCGCCCACAGCTATACAGAAGAAGAATCCGAGACGACGGTAGAAGACCCCAGACCAAAAGTCGCCGCGGGACTAAGGGACGCGCGGACAGCGCGCGAGGGGCGGGTGTCCGGGACCCAAGCGTGGAACGGCCCCGGGATTTCTTTGTTCGGGTCCCTCTCTTTGGAGGCGCCCCGCCCGGGCCGATCCCGCTGCTGCACCTTTCAGTTACGTTAATTATTTTACAAAATCCGACACCCGGAGACTGCTGCCGGAAGCCTCGGGTCGAGCCCGAAGGAGGAGGAGGAGGAAGCGCGCCCGAGAAGAAGCGTGCGCGCGACACCGTGAACGGGGTGCGAACGCTGGGGCGGCAGCTGCTCCTCCTCAAACAGAGACAGAGAGAGAAAGAAGAGGGGGAAAGCCACAGGGTACAGAGGGCGGAAGTGGAAAAGAGGGGCCGGGAGCCGGACAGAGAGAGGTGCAGAAAGAGGCCGTCGGAAGGGAAGGGACGGGCTGCGGGGCAGAGGGGGACTTGCCAGCGCCAGGTTCGCGGTTCCACCCGATAATCGTAAAGGTCTCTGCCAACCTCGACGATTCGGTCGCTTTAAAAAACAATCGGGATCTCGAGGCGGACCGAGAGAGAGACGGAGAATATAAAAACGGTCGCGGCTAAGAGGGCAGAGAGGGAGGAATCGCGAGACGGGGAGAGGCAAGCCGGGCAGGGGAAAAAGTCCCGACAGGCTTCTGCAGTGACAGGGAGGAATTGAAAATTCGAGAGAGGGAGCTGGACAGAGAGAGAGACGGGGGAAAGGTAAGACGGTGGCGAGCTACCGGGCAGAGAAGCAGAGTTTAAAGCCGGGGACCGGGAGAGGGACAGAGAGGGAAGGAGAAAGGAACGAAGGGACGGGCTGCGGGGCAGACAGGGAGGAAGGAAGGAAGAAAGAAAGAGGGACAGGGAGCCAGACGAACCGCGACGGGGAAAGAAAAAGGTACCGACGGGCTAGGAGGCAGAGAGGGGAGACTTTAGAAAAACAGGGACGGGGAGCGAGACGGAGAAAAGGAACCGTAGCGACGGGTGCCGGGACAGAGAGGCGGGCCTTCAAAACGAGGGGCAGGGAAGAGGCTCGAGAGGGACGGAGAAAGAGAGAGACTCACGACGACTCGCTACGGAGCCGAGAAGGAAGACCTCGAACAACAGGAACGAGGAGCCGCACAGAGAGCGCCAGAGACGGCAGAAATACCGACGGGCTACAGGACCGAGGGGGAGGAATGCAGAAACAGTGGCTGGGGGCCGGACAGAGAGACAGGGGAGAGAGAGAAGGAAACAATAGCCACGGGCTACGGGGCAGAGAGAGCGAGGACCTGAAAAAGGTGGGGACAGGCAGCCCGTCAGAGCGAGATGGAAAAAGAACATAGCGGGGAGCAGAAAGCAAACCACGGCGGGGTGGGAAAGCGAGGGGGGCAGAGGAGGGCCCGCGACGCAGAGGAGAGGCGATGGGGCCCCGCGGGCCCAGGACTCACCGCAGCTCTGGCTCTCGGCGCTGCCGGGAGAGCTTGCCAGCGCAGACGCTTCTTTCTCCTGCTCTCCGCCTTTCCTTTGCTGTCACTCCGGTCGCTCGGCTGTCCTCCGCCTAAGAGAATACACGGGTGTCTTACAGCTCCGAGGAGACGAGTCTGCCTAGATGAGTAGCCTGCCTCCCTCCCTCGGTACGCGGCCGCACCGTGCTTTGGGTTACGCGTGGCGACCCTGCGGTGCCCGTCGGCAGCCTGACCTGCCGCGGAGCGCAACGAGGGATCTTTCCTCACCCGGCGAGGCAGGCGCTCTCTTGCCTGCAGCGGGAGGCAGCTGCCGGCCGGAGAGCCTTCCATCTCTTCTTCTTCTTCTTCACCTTTCTCTGGCCATTCCAGCTTCCCTTAGGGCAGCTCCTGTCCACGGCCGGTAAGCGCTCCGCCGCCTGTCCCTTTTCGCCCCCACGCCACGAGGCGAGCCAGGCCAGGCACAGGCGAGGCGGCTGCAGTCGACGGCATCCCCAAGGGAGGGACGGGCAACCACGTCCTCAGCGCGGCCTGGGAGAGGGAAAGAAAAAGCAGCGGCCGTTACTACCGGAGGTCGGCCCTGGCCGGAGACCCTCCTCCTTCTGCAGGGGCTCCCGGAGACGCCGCTCTTTCCCCGCGCTGCTGCCGCTGCCGCTGCCGCCAGCACCCCCGTTCAGGAAGAAAGCGGCACAGGCGAGGGCCAGCTTGCCGCCTTCACGCCAGGGCTCGGGGGCGGCCTGGGGCTGCCGGACAGGCTTCCGGAGAGTCCGACCGGTAGCGCTCGTCTCGGGACACCGGGCAACGCCTCACCGCACGAGCGCGCGCTCTCTCGTAGCACGGCCGCACCGCTGCTCGGGAGCGGCTGGAAGCCTGCAGAAAACCACTCGAAACCGGCAAAAAAACCCCAACCTCGCGCTCCTGCGAGAGCAAGTCGGGCTGTCCGGCAGCCCCGTCCGCGAAAACGACGCCTCCCGGCACGCACTGGCAAGCGCCGCGTGGCAGCCGTTAGAGTGCCGTAAGACTACACTTCCCGGCGTGCTCCGGGGAGCCAATATGGCCGACCAGCAGCCGCGTGCCCCAACTGCAACTGCCGGCGTGCCGCGGGAGGCAGCCTTCCACGCTTCCTGACCCTGCGGGGACACCGTCCCGTGCCCTCACCCGAAAGCCGACTCACCCGAAAGCCCCGCCGAGCCGCGACGGCAGCCCCGAGCTCCGCAGCGCGGCTCCGGGCTGGACCCCCCCCCCCCGCCCCGCCTCCCCTCAGCCACCTCCGAAAGGCGCGGACGCCCGCCGGCTCCGGGCAGCCCCCGCCGCCCGGCTCCGGACGGTCTCCCCGCCCGGTTCCGACACGGCGCGCACCCCCCCCACCCGCCGCGCGGCTCCGGGCAGCCCCCCTCCCCTCTGTGACACGGACCCCGCCGCCCCCCCGCCTCTCCTCGGAGGCGGCACCGCTGCCGCCGCCCTCCTCGGGGCTTTCCCCGGGACCCGCCGGTCCGTCCCGCTGCCCCGCTCACCTTCTCCCTCCGTGCAGCCGCAGCCCGCGATGCCTCCGCTCCTCCCTCGGCTCACGCAGCCCCTGCACACCGACTGCCGGCAGCCGGTTCCGGGGAGGGGCCGTGGCGCTGCACTGCGCATGCGCGGCGCTGCCGCTGCAGTACCGACATTTGGTCGCTAGCGGCAGCACCGAGCGAGCATGCGCTGTGCGCTGCGTGAGGGGCGGGGCTTGGCGTGCGTCGGGGCGGAGTTTGCGTGAGGGCGGGCTTGGCGTGCGTCGGGGCGGAGTTTGCGTGAGGGCGGAGTTTGCGTGAGGGGCGGGGCTGGCGTGCGTCGGG
>NW_026562009.1:0-115848 GCF_028858705.1 Grus americana
CTACCCTCCCAAAATCACCATTCACCCTCAAAACTCCAAACGTCGAGCCCCTGCTCCCAGGCCAAAGGTGCCAGACCCAAAACGCGTGCCTGGCCTCAACCTCCCTTGGTGGTGCCCTCGCACAGCCCACTCACACTGGGGCTGCGGGCACGCCGAGACGAGCAAGGCCTCGACATAGCACCTTACGTCACTCTACCCTCGGCCAAAATCAGCATTCACCCTCAAAACTCCAAACGTCGAGCCCTGCTCCCAGGCCAAAGGTGCCAGACCCAAAACGCGTGCCTGGCCTCAAACCTCCCTTGGTGGCCCTCGCACAGCCCCACTCACACTGGGGCTGCGGGCTCGCAGAGCGAGCAAGGCCTCAACATAGCACTTTACGTCACTCTACTCGGCCAAAATCAGCCCTCACCTCCAAAACTGCAAACGTCGAGCCCCTGCTCCCAGGCCAAGGTGCCAGACCCACAACGCGTGCCTGGCCTCAAACCTCCCTTGCTGGCCCTAGCACAGCACCACTCACACTGGGGCTGCGGGCTCGCCGAGCCGAGCAAGGCCTCGACATAGCACCTTACGTCACTCTACCCTCGGCCAAAATCAGCATTCACCCTCAAAACTCCAAACGTCGAGCCCCTGCTCCCAGCCAAAGGTGCCAGACCCAAAACGCGTGCCTGGCCTCAAACCTCCCTTGGTGGCCCTCGCACAGCCCCACTCACATTGGGGCTGCGGGCTCGCCGAGACGAGCAAGGCCTCGACATAGCACCTTTACGTCACTCTACCCTCGGCAAAATTCACCATTCACCCTCAAAACTCCAAACGTCGAGCCCCTGCTCCCAGGCCAAAGGTGCCAGACCCAAAACGCGGGCCTGGCCTCAAACCTCCCTTGGTGGCCCCCGCACAGCCCCATTCACACTGGGGCTGCGGGCTCGCCCAGCCGAGCAAGGCCTCGACATAGCACCTTACGTCACTCTACCCTCGGCCAAAATCAGCCTTCACCCTCAAAACTCAAAACGTCGAGCCCCTGCTCCCAGGCCAAAGGTGCCAGACCCAAACGCGTGCCTGGCCTCAAACCTCCCTTGGTGGCCCTCGCACAGCCCCACTCACAATGGGGCTGCGGGCTCGCCGAGACGAGCAAGGCCTCGACATAGCACCTTACGTCACTCTACCCTCGGCCAAAATCACCATTCACCCTCAAAACTCCAAACGTCGAGCCCCTGCTCCCAGGCAAAAGGTGCCAGACCCAAAACGCGTGCCTGCCCTCAAACCTCCCTTGGTGGCCCTCGCACAGCCCCACTCACAATGGGGCTGCGGGCTCGCCGAGCCGAGCAAGGCCCCGACATAGCACCTTACGTCACTCTACCATCGGCCAAAATCAGCATTCACCCTCAAAAATCCAAACGTCGAGCCCCTGCTCCCAGGCCAAAGGTGCCAGACCCAAAACGCGTGCCTGGCCTCAAACCTCCCTTGGTGGCCCTCGCACAGCCCCACTCACACTGGGGCTGCGGGCTCGCCGAGACGAGCAAGGCCTCGACATAGCACCTTACGTCACTCTACCCTCGGCCAAAATCAGCATTCACCTCAAAACTCCAAACGTCGAGAGCCCTGCTCCCAGGCCAAAGGTGCCAGACCCCAAAACGCGTGCCTGGCCTCAAACCTCCCTTGGTGGCCCTCGCAAGCACCCACTCACACTGGGGCTGCGGGCTCGCCGAGACGAGCAAGGCCCGACATAGCACCTTACGTCACTCTACCCTCGGCCAAAATCACCATTCACCCTCAAAACTCCAAACGTCGAGCCCCTGCTCCAGGCCAAAGGTGCCAGACCCAAAACGCGTGCCTGGCCTCAAACCTCCCTTGGTGGCCCTCGCACAGCCCCACTCGCACTGGGGCTGCGGGCTCGCCGAGACGAGCAAGGCCTCGACATAGCACCTTACGTCCTCTACCTCGGCCAAAATCACCACTCACCCTCAAAACTCCAAACGTCGAGCCCCTGCTCCCAGGCCAAAGGTGCCAGACCCAAAACGCGTGCCTGGCCTCAAACCTCCTTTGGTGGCCCTCGCACAGCCCCACTCACACTGGGGCTGCGGGCTCGCCGAGCCGAGCAAGGCCTCGACATAGCACCTTACGTCACTCTACCCTCGGCCAAAATCAGCCCTCACGCTCCAAACTGCAAACGTCGAGCCCCTGCTCCCAGGCCAAAGGTGCCAGACCCAAAAACGCGTGCCTGGCCTCAAACCTCCCTTGCTGGCCCTCGCACAGCCCATTCACACTGGGGCTGCGGGCTCGCCGAGCCGAGCAAGGCCTCGACATAGCACCTTACGTCACTCTACCCTCGGCCAAAATCAGCATTCACCCTCAAAACTCCAAACGTCGAGCCCCTGCTCCCAGGCCAAAGGTGCCAGACCCAAAACGCCTGCCTGGCCTCAAACCTCCCTTGGTGGCCCTCGCACAGCACCACTCACACTGGGGCTGCGGGCTCGCCGAGACGAGCAAGGCCTCGACATAGCACCTTACGTCACTCTACCCTCGGCCAAAATCAGCACTCACCCTCAAAACTCCAAACGTCGAGCCCCTGCTCCCAGGCCAAAGGTGCCAGACCCAAAACGCGTGCCTGGCCTCAAACCTCCCTTGGTGGCCCTCGCACAGCCCCACTCACACTGGGGCTGCGGGCTCGCCGAGCCGAGCAAGGCCTCGACATAGCACCTTACGTCACTCTACCCTCGGCCAAAATCACCATTCACCCTCAAAACTGCAAACGTCGAGCCCCTGCTCCCAGGCCAAAGGTGCCAGACCCAAAACGCGTGCCTGGCCTCAAACCTCCCTTGGTGGCCCTCGCACAGCCCCACTCACACTGGGGCTGCGGGCTCGCCCAGCCGAGCAAGGCCTCGACGTAGCACCTTACGTCACTCTATCTCGGCCAAAATCACCATTCACCTCAAAACTCCAAACGTCGAGCCCCTGCTCCCAGGCCAAAGGTGCCAGACCCAAAACGCGTGCCTGGCCTCAAACCTCCCTTGCTGGCCCTCGCACAGCCCCATCACATTGGGGCTGCGGGCTCGCCGAGCCGAGCAAGGCCTCGACATAGCACCTTACGTCACTCTACCCTCGGCCAAAATCAGCATTCACCCTCAAAACTCCAAACGTCGAGCCCCTGCTCCCAGGCCAAAGGTGCCAGCCCCAAAAACGCGTGCCTGGCCTCGAACCTCCCTTGCTGGCCCTCGCACAGCCCCACTCGCACTGGGGCTGCGGGCTCGCCGAGCCGAGCAAGGCCTCGACATAGCACCTTACGTCACTCTCTCGGCCAAAATCAGCCATTCACCTCAAAACTCCAAACGTCGAGCCCTGCTCCCAGGCCAAAGGTGCCAGCCAAACCCAAAACGCCGTGCCTGGCTCAACCTCCCTTGGTGGCCCTCGCACAGCCCCACTCACACTGGGGCTGCGGGCTCGCCGAGCGAGCAAGGCCTCGACATAGCACCTTACGTCACTCTACCCTCGGCCAAAATCAGCATTCACCCTCAAAACTCCAAACGTCGAGCCCCTGCTCCCAGGCCAAAGGTGCCAGACCCAAAACGCCTGCCTGGCCTCAAACCTCCCTTGGTGGCCATCGCACAGCCCCACTCACACTGGGGCTGCGGGCTCGCCGAGACGAGCAAGGCCTCGACATAGCACCTTACGTACTCTACCCTCGGCCAAAATCAGCATTCACCCTCAAAACTCCAAACGTCGAGCTCCTGCTCCCAGGCCAAAGGTGCCAGACCCAAAACGCGTGCCTGGCCTCAAAACCTCCCTTGGTGGCCCTCGCACAGCCCCACTCACATTGGGGCTGCGGGCTCGCCGAGACGAGCAAGGCCTCGACATAGCACCTTACGTCACTCTACCCTCGGCCAAAATCAGCATTCACCCTCAAAAACTCCAAACGTCGAGCCCCTGCTCCCAGGCCAAAGGTGCCAGACCCAAAACGCGTGCCTGCCTCAAACCTCCCTTGGTGGCCCTCGCACAGCCCCACTCACATTGGGGCTGCGGGCTCGCCGAGACGAGCAAGGCCTCGACTAGCACCTTACGTCACTCTACCCTCGGCCAAAATCAGCATTCACCCTCAAAACTCCAAACGTCGAGCCCTGCTCCCAGGCCAAAGGTGCCAGACCCAAAACGCGTGCCTGGCCTCAACCTCCCTTGGTGGCCCTCGCACAGCACCCCTCACACTGGGGCTGCGGGCTCGCCGAGCCGAGCAAGGGCTCGACATAGCACCTTACGTCACTCTACTCTCGGCCAAAATCACCATTCACCCTCAAACTCCAAACGTCGAGCCCCCTGCTCCCAGGCCAAAGGTGCCAGACCCAAAACGCGTGCCTGGCCTCAAACCTCCCTTGGTGGCCCTCGCACAGCCCCACTCACACTGGGGCTGCGGGCTCGCCGAGACGAGCAAGGCCTCGACATAGCACCTTACGTCACTCTACCCTCGGCCAAAATCACCATTCACCCTCAAAACTCCAAACGTCGAGCCCCTGCTCCCAGGCCAAAGGTGCCAGACCCAAAACGCGTGCCTGGCCTCAAACCTCCCTTGGTGGCCCTCGCACAGCCCCACTCACACTGGGGCTGCGGGCTCGCCGAGACGAGCAAGGCCTCGACATAGCACCTTACGTCACTCTACCCTCGGCCAAAATCAGCCCTCACCCTCAAAACTCCAAACGTCGAGCCCCTGCTCCCAGGCCAAAGGTGCCAGACCCAAAACGCGTGCCTGGCCTCAAACCTCCCTTGGTGGCCCTCGCACAGCCCCACTCACACTGGGGCTGCGGGCTCGCCGAGACGAGCAAGGCCTCGACATAGCACCTTACGTCACTCTACCCTCGGCCAAAATCAGCATTCACCCTCAAAACTCCAAACGTCGAGCCCCTGCTCCCAGGCCAAAGGTGCCAGACCCAAAACGCGTGCCTGGCCTCAAACCTCCCTTGGTGGCCCTCGCACAGCCCCACTCACTGGGGCTGCGGGCTCGCCGAGACGAGCAAGGGCTCGACATAGCACCTTACGTCACTCTACCCTCGGCCAAAATCACCATTCACCCTCAAAACTCCAAACGTCGAGCCCCTGCTCCCAGGCCAAAGGTGCCAGACCCAAAACGCGTGCCTGGCCTCAAACCTCCCTTGGTGGCCCTCGCACAGCCCCACTCACACTGGGGCTGCGGGCTCGCCGAGACGAGCAAGGCCTCGACATAGCACCTTACGTCACTCTACCCTCGGCCAAAATCACCATTCACCCTCAAAACTCCAAACGTCGAGCCCCTGCTCCCAGGCCAAAGGTGCCAGACCCAAAACGCGTGCCTGGCCTCAAACCTCCCTTGGTGGCCCTCGCACAGCCCCACTCACACTGGGGCTGCGGGCTCGCCGAGACGAGCAAGGCCTCGACATAGCACCTTACGTCACTCTACCCTCGGCCAAAATCAGCATTCACCTCAAAACTCCAAACGTCGAGCCCCTGCTCCCAGGCCAAAGGTGCCAGACCCAAAACGCGTGCCTGGCCTCAAACCTCCCTTGGTGGCCCTCGCACAGCCCACTCACACTGGGGCTGCGGGCTCGCGAGACGAGCAAGGCCTCGACATAGCACCTTACGTCACTCTACCCTCGGCCAAAATCAGCATTCACCCTCAAAACTCCAAACGTCGAGCCCCTGCTCCCAGGCCAAAGGTGCCAGACCCAAAACGCGTGCCTGGCCTCAAACCTCCCTTGGTGGCCCTCGCACAGCCCCATTCACACTGGGGCTGCGGGCTCGCCGAGACGAGCAAGGCCTCGACATAGCACCTTACGTCACTCTACCCTCGGCCAAAATCAGCATTCACCCTCAAAACTCCAAACGTCGAGCCCCTGCTCCCAGGCCAAAGGTGCCAGACCCAAAACGCGTGCCTGGCCTCAAACCTCCCTTGGTGGCCCTCGCACAGCCCACTCACACTGGGGCTGCGGGCTCGCCGAGCCGAGCAAGGCCTCGACATAGCACCTTACGTCACTCTACCCTCGGCCAAAATCAGCATTCACCCTCAAAACTCCAAACGTCGAGCCCCTGCTCCCAGGCCAAAGGTGCCAGACCCAAAACGCGTGCCTGGCCTCAAACCTCCCTTGGTGGCCCTCGCACAGCCCCACTCACACTGGGGCTGCGGGCTCGCCGAGACGAGCAAGGCCTCGACATAGCACCTTACGTCACTCTACCCTCGGCCAAAATCACCATTCACCCTCAAAACTCCAAACGTCGAGCCCCTGCTCCCAGGCCAAAGGTGCCAGACCCAAAACGCGTGCCTGGCCTCAAACCTCCCTTGGTGGCCCTCGCACAGCCCATTCACACTGGGGCTGCGGGCTCGCCGAGACGAGCAAGGCCTCGACATAGCACCTTACGTCACTCTACCCTCGGCCAAAATCACCATTCACCCTCAAAACTCCAAACGTCGAGCCCCTGCTCCCAGGCCAAAGGTGCCAGACCCAAAACGCGTGCCTGGCCTCAAACCTCCCTTGGTGGCCCTCGCACAGCCCCACTCACACTGGGGCTGCGGGCTCGCCGAGACGAGCAAGGCCTCGACATAGCACCTTACGTCACTCTACCCTCGGCCAAAATCAGCACTCACCCTCAAAACTCCAAACGTCGAGCCCCTGCTCCCAGGCCAAAGGTGCCAGACCCAAAACGCGTGCCTGGCCTCAAACCTCCCTTGGTGGCCCTCGCACAGCCCCACTCACACTGGGGCTGCGGGCTCGCCGAGACGAGCAAGGCCTCGACATAGCACCTTACGTCACTCTACCCTCGGCCAAAATCACCATTCACCCTCAAAACTCCAAACGTCGAGCCCCTGCTCCCAGGCCAAAGGTGCCAGACCCAAAACGCGTGCCTGGCCTCAAACCTCCCTTGGTGGCCCTCGCACAGCCCCACTCACACTGGGGCTGCGGGCTCGCCGAGCCGAGCAAGGCCTCGACATAGCACCTTACGTCACTCTACCTCGGCCAAAATCAGCATTCACCCTCAAAACTCCAAACGTCGAGCCCCTGCTCCCAGGCCAAAGGTGCCAGACCCAAAACGCGTGCCTGGCCTCAAACCTCCCTTGGTGGCCCTCGCACAGCCCCACTCACACTGGGGCTGCGGGCTCGCCGAGACGAGCAAGGCCTCGACATAGCACCTTACGTCACTCTACCCTCGGCCAAAATCAGCATTCACCCTCAAAACTCCAAACGTCGAGCCCCTGCTCCCAGGCCAAAGGTGCCAGACCCAAAACGCGTGCCTGGCCTCAAACCTCCCTTGGTGGCCCTCGCACAGCCCCACTCACACTGGGGCTGCGGGCTCGCCGAGCCGAGCAAGGCTCGACATAGCACCTTACGTCACTCTACCCTCGGCCAAAATCAGCCATTCACCCTCAAAACTCCAAACGTCGAGCCCCTGCTCCCAGGCCAAAGGTGCCAGACCCAAAACGCGTGCCTGGCCTCAAACCTCCCTTGGTGGCCCTCGCACAGCCCCACTCACACTGGGGCTGCGGGCTCGCCGAGACGAGCAAGGCCTCGACATAGCACCTTACGTCACTCTACCCTCGGCCAAAATCAGCATTCACCCTCAAAACTCCAAACGTCGAGCCCCTGCTCCCAGGCCAAAGGTGCCAGACCCAAAACGCGTGCCTGGCCTCAAACCTCCCTTGGTGGCCCTCGCACAGCACCACTCACACTGGGGCTGCGGGCTCGCCGAGCCGAGCAAGGCCTCGACATAGCACCTTACGTCACTCTACCCTCGGCCAAAATCAGCACTCACCCTCAAAACTCCAAACGTCGAGCCCCTGCTCCCAGGCCAAAGGTGCCAGACCCAAAACGCGTGCCTGGCCTCAAACCTCCCTTGGTGGCCCTCGCACAGCCCCACTCACACTGGGGCTGCGGGCTCGCCGAGCCGAGCAAGGCCTCGACATAGCACCTTACGTCACTCTACCCTCGGCCAAAATCAGCATTCACCCTCAAAACTCCAAACGTCGAGCCCCTGCTCCCAGGCCAAAGGTGCCAGACCCAAAACGCGTGCCTGGCCTCAAACCTCCCTTGGTGGCCCTCGCACAGCCCCACTCACACTGGGGCTGCGGGCTCGCCGAGCCGAGCAAGGCCTCGACATAGCACCTTACGTCACTCTACCCTCGGCCAAAATCACCATTCACCCTCAAAACTCCAAACGTCGAGCCCCTGCTCCCAGGCCAAAGGTGCCAGACCCAAAACGCGTGCCTGGCCTCAAACCTCCCTTGGTGGCCCTCGCACAGCCCCACTCACACTGGGGCTGCGGGCTCGCCGAGACGAGCAAGGCCTCGACATAGCACCTTACGTCACTCTACCCTCGGCCAAAATCACCATTCACCCTCAAAACTCCAAACGTCGAGCCCCTGCTCCCAGGCCAAAGGTGCCAGACCCAAAACGCGTGCCTGGCCTCAAACCTCCCTTGGTGGCCCTCGCACAGCCCCACTCACACTGGGGCTGCGGGCTCGCCGAGACGAGCAAGGCCTCGACATAGCACCTTACGTCACTCTACCCTCGGCCAAAATCAGCACTCACCCTCAAAACTCCAAACGTCGAGCCCCTGCTCCCAGGCCAAAGGTGCCAGACCCAAAACGCGTGCCTGGCCTCAAACCTCCCTTGGTGGCCCTCGCACAGCCCCACTCACACTGGGGCTGCGGGCTCGCCGAGACGAGCAAGGCCTCGACATAGCACCTTACGTCACTCTACCCTCGGCCAAAATCACCATTCACCCTCAAAACTCCAAACGTCGAGCCCCTGCTCCCAGGCCAAAGGTGCCAGACCCAAAACGCGTGCCTGGCCTCAAACCTCCCTTGGTGGCCCTCGCACAGCCCCACTCACACTGGGGCTGCGGGCTCGCCGAGACGAGCAAGGCCTCGACATAGCACCTTACGTCACTCTACCCTCGGCCAAAATCACCATTCACCCTCAAAACTCCAAACGTCGAGCCCCTGCTCCCAGGCCAAAGGTGCCAGACCCAAAACGCGTGCCTGGCCTCAAACCTCCCTTGGTGGCCCTCGCACAGCCCCACTCACATGGGGCTGCGGGCTCGCCGAGCCGAGCAAGGCCTCGACATAGCACCTTACGTCACTCTACCCTCGGCCAAAATCAGCATTCACCTCAAAACTCCAAACGTCGAGCCCCTGCTCCCAGGCCAAAGGTGCCAGACCCAAAACGCGTGCCTGGCCTCAACCTCCCTTGCTGGCCCTCGCACAGCCCCACTCACACTGGGGCTGCGGGCTCGCCGAGACGAGCAAGGCCTCGACATAGCACCTTACGTCACTCTACCCTCGGCCAAAATCACCATTCACCCTCAAAACTCCAAACGTCGAGCCCCTGCTCCCAGGCCAAAGGTGCCAGACCCAAAACGCGTGCCTGGCCTCAAACCTCCCTTGGTGGCCCTCGCACAGCCCCACTCACACTGGGGCTGCGGGCTCGCCGAGCCGAGCAAGGCCTCGACATAGCACCTTACGTCACTCTACCCTCGGCCAAAATCAGCATTCACCCTCAAAACTCCAAACGTCGAGCCCCTGCTCCCAGGCCAAAGGTGCCAGACCCAAAACGCGTGCCTGGCCTCAAACCTCCCTTGGTGGCCCTCGCACAGCCCCACTCACACTGGGGCTGCGGGCTCGCCGAGACGAGCAAGGCCTCGACATAGCACCTTACGTCACTCTACCCTCGGCCAAAATCAGCATTCACCCTCAAAACTCCAAACGTCGAGCCCCTGCTCCCAGGCCAAAGGTGCCAGACCCAAAACGCGTGCCTGGCCTCAAACCTCCCTTGGTGGCCCTCGCACAGCCCCACTCACACTGGGGCTGCGGGCTCGCCGAGACGAGCAAGGCCTCGACATAGCACCTTACGTCACTCTACCCTCGGCCAAAATCAGCATTCACCCTCAAAACTCCAAACGTCGAGCCCCTGCTCCCAGGCCAAAGGTGCCAGACCCAAAACGCGTGCCTGGCCTCAAACCTCCCTTGGTGGCCCTCGCACAGCACCACTCACACTGGGGCTGCGGGCTCGCCGAGACGAGCAAGGCCTCGACATAGCACCTTACGTCACTCTACCCTCGGCCAAAATCAGCATTCACCCTCAAAACTCCAAACGTCGAGCCCCTGCTCCCAGGCCAAAGGTGCCAGACCCAAAACGCGTGCCTGGCCTCAAACCTCCCTTGGTGGCCCTCGCACAGCCCCACTCACATTGGGGCTGCGGGCTCGCCGAGACGAGCAAGGCCTCGACATAGCACCTTACGTCACTCTACCCTCGGCCAAAATCACCATTCACCCTCAAAACTCCAAACGTCGAGCCCCTGCTCCCAGGCCAAAGGTGCCAGACCCAAAACGCGTGCCTGGCCTCAAACCTCCCTTGGTGGCCCTCGCACAGCCCCACTCACACTGGGGCTGCGGGCTCGCCGAGACGAGCAAGGCCTCGACATAGCACCTTACGTCACTCTACCCTCGGCCAAAATCACCATTCACCCTCAAAACTCCAAACGTCGAGCCCCTGCTCCCAGGCCAAAGGTGCCAGACCCAAAACGCGTGCCTGGCCTCAAACCTCCCTTGGTGGCCCTCGCACAGCCCACTCACACTGGGGCTGCGGGCTCGCCGAGACGAGCAAGGCTCGACATAGCACCTTACGTCACTCTACCCTCGGCCAAAATCAGCCATCACCCTCAAAACTCCAAACGTCGAGCCCCTGCTCCCAGGCCAAAGGTGCCAGACCCAAAACGCGTGCCTGGCCTCAAACCTCCCTTGGTGGCCCTCGCACAGCCCCACTCACACTGGGGCTGCGGGCTCGCCGAGACGAGCAAGGCCTCGACATAGCACCTTACGTCACTCTACCCTCGGCCAAAATCACCATTCACCCTCAAAACTCCAAACGTCGAGCCCCTGCTCCCAGGCCAAAGGTGCCAGACCCAAAACGCGTGCCTGGCCTCAAACCTCCCTTGGTGGCCCTCGCACAGCCCCACTCACACTGGGGCTGCGGGCTCGCCGAGCCGAGCAAGGCCTCGACATAGCACCTTACGTCACTCTACCCTCGGCCAAAATCAGCCATTCACCCTCAAAACTCCAAACGTCGAGCCCCTGCTCCCAGGCCAAAGGTGCCAGACCCAAAACGCGTGCCTGGCCTCAAACCTCCCTTGGTGGCCCTCGCACAGCCCCACTCACACTGGGGCTGCGGGCTCGCCGAGACGAGCAAGGCCTCGACATAGCACCTTACGTCACTCTACCCTCGGCCAAAATCAGCATTCACCCTCAAAACTCCAAACGTCGAGCCCCTGCTCCCAGGCCAAAGGTGCCAGACCCAAAACGCGTGCCTGGCCTCAAACCTCCCTTGGTGGCCCTCGCACAGCACCACTCACACTGGGGCTGCGGGCTCGCCGAGACGAGCAAGGCCTCGACATAGCACCTTACGTCACTCTACCTCGGCCAAAATCACCATTCACCCTCAAAACTCCAAACGTCGAGCCCCTGCTCCCAGGCCAAAGGTGCCAGACCCAAAACGCGTGCCTGGCCTCAAACCTCCCTTGGTGGCCCTCGCACAGCCCCACTCACACTGGGGCTGCGGGCTCGCCGAGACGAGCAAGGCCTCGACATAGCACCTTACGTCACTCTACCCTCGGCCAAAATCACCATTCACCCTCAAAACTCCAAACGTCGAGCCCCTGCTCCCAGGCCAAAGGTGCCAGACCCAAAACGCGTGCCTGGCCTCAAACCTCCCTTGGTGGCCCTCGCACAGCCCACTCACACTGGGGCTGCGGGCTCGCCGAGCGAGCAAGGCCTCGACATAGCACCTTACGTCACTCTACCCTCGGCCAAAATCAGCCCTCACCCTCAAAACTCCAAACGTCGAGCCCCTGCTCCCAGGCCAAAGGTGCCAGACCCAAAACGCGTGCCTGGCCTCAAACCTCCCTTGGTGGCCCTCGCACAGCCCCACTCACACTGGGGCTGCGGGCTCGCCGAGACGAGCAAGGCCTCGACATAGCACCTTACGTCACTCTACCCTCGGCCAAAATCAGCATTCACCCTCAAAACTCCAAACGTCGAGCCCTGCTCCCAGGCCAAAGGTGCCAGACCCAAAACGCGTGCCTGGCCTCAAACCTCCCTTGGTGGCCCTCGCACAGCCCCACTCACACTGGGGCTGCGGGCTCGCCGAGACGAGCAAGGCCTCGACATAGCACCTTACGTCACTCTACCCTCGGCCAAAATCAGCATTCACCCTCAAAACTCCAAACGTCGAGCCCCTGCTCCCAGGCCAAAGGTGCCAGACCCAAAACGCGTGCCTGGCCTCAAACCTCCCTTGGTGGCCCTCGCACAGCCCCACTCACACTGGGGCTGCGGGCTCGCCGAGCCGAGCAAGGCCTCGACATAGCACCTTACGTCACTCTACCCTCGGCCAAAATCACCATTCACCCTCAAAACTCCAAACGTCGAGCCCCTGCTCCCAGGCCAAAGGTGCCAGACCCAAAACGCGTGCCTGGCCTCAAACCTCCCTTGGTGGCCCTCGCACAGCCCCACTCACACTGGGGCTGCGGGCTCGCCGAGCCGAGCAAGGCCTCGACATAGCACCTTACGTCACTCTACCCTCGGCCAAAATCACCATTCACCCTCAAAACTCCAAACGTCGAGCCCCTGCTCCCAGGCCAAAGGTGCCAGACCCAAAACGCGTGCCTGGCCTCAAACCTCCCTTGGTGGCCCTCGCACAGCCCCACTCACACTGGGGCTGCGGGCTCGCCGAGACGAGCAAGGCCTCGACATAGCACCTTACGTCACTCTACCCTCGGCCAAAATCACCATTCACCCTCAAAACTCCAAACGTCGAGCCCCTGCTCCCAGGCCAAAGGTGCCAGACCCAAAACGCGTGCCTGGCCTCAAACCTCCCTTGGTGGCCCTCGCACAGCCCCACTCACACTGGGGCTGCGGGCTCGCCGAGACGAGCAAGGCCTCGACATAGCACCTTACGTCACTCTACCCTCGGCCAAAATCACCATTCACCCTCAAAACTCCAAACGTCGAGCCCCTGCTCCCAGGCCAAAGGTGCCAGACCCAAAACGCGTGCCTGGCCTCAAACCTCCCTTGGTGGCCCTCGCACAGCCCCACTCACACTGGGGCTGCGGGCTCGCCGAGACGAGCAAGGCCTCGACATAGCACCTTACGTCACTCTACCCTCGGCCAAAATCAGCCCTCACCCTCAAAACTCCAAACGTCGAGCCCCTGCTCCCAGGCCAAAGGTGCCAGACCCAAAACGCGTGCCTGGCCTCAAACCTCCCTTGGTGGCCCTCGCACAGCCCCACTCACACTGGGGCTGCGGGCTCGCCGAGACGAGCAAGGCCTCGACATAGCACCTTACGTCACTCTACCCTCGGCCAAAATCACCATTCACCCTCAAAACTCCAAACGTCGAGCCCCTGCTCCCAGGCCAAAGGTGCCAGACCCAAAACGCGTGCCTGGCCTCAAACCTCCCTTGGTGGCCCTCGCACAGCCCCACTCACACTGGGGCTGCGGGCTCGCCGAGACGAGCAAGGCCTCGACATAGCACCTTACGTCACTCTACCCTCGGCCAAAATCAGCATTCACCCTCAAAACTCCAAACGTCGAGCCCCTGCTCCCAGGCCAAAGGTGCCAGACCCAAAACGCGTGCCTGGCCTCAAACCTCCCTTGGTGGCCCTCGCACAGCCCACTCACACTGGGGCTGCGGGCTCGCCGAGCCGAGCAAGGCCTCGACATAGCACCTTACGTCACTCTACCCTCGGCCAAAATCACCATTCACCCTCAAAACTCCAAACGTCGAGCCCCTGCTCCCAGGCCAAAGGTGCCAGACCCAAAACGCGTGCCTGGCCTCAAACCTCCCTTGGTGGCCCTCGCACAGCCCCACTCACACTGGGGCTGCGGGCTCGCCGAGACGAGCAAGGCCTCGACATAGCACCTTACGTCACTCTACCCTCGGCCAAAATCAGCATTCACCCTCAAAACTCCAAACGTCGAGCCCCTGCTCCCAGGCCAAAGGTGCCAGACCCAAAACGCGTGCCTGGCCTCAAACCTCCCTTGGTGGCCCTCGCACAGCCCCACTCACACTGGGGCTGCGGGCTCGCCGAGCCGAGCAAGGCCTCGACATAGCACCTTACGTCACTCTACCCTCGGCCAAAATCAGCATTCACCCTCAAAACTCCAAACGTCGAGCCCCTGCTCCCAGGCCAAAGGTGCCAGACCCAAAACGCGTGCCTGGCCTCAAACCTCCCTTGGTGGCCCTCGCACAGCCCCACTCACACTGGGGCTGCGGGCTCGCCGAGACGAGCAAGGCCTCGACATAGCACCTTACGTCACTCTACCCTCGGCCAAAATCAGCATTCACCCTCAAAACTCCAAACGTCGAGCCCCTGCTCCCAGGCCAAAGGTGCCAGACCCAAAACGCGTGCCTGGCCTCAAACCTCCCTTGGTGGCCCTCGCACAGCCCCACTCACACTGGGGCTGCGGGCTCGCCGAGACGAGCAAGGCCTCGACATAGCACCTTACGTCACTCTACCCTCGGCCAAAATCACCATTCACCCTCAAAACTCCAAACGTCGAGCCCCTGCTCCCAGGCCAAAGGTGCCAGACCCAAAACGCGTGCCTGGCCTCAAACCTCCCTTGGTGGCCCTCGCACAGCACCACTCACACTGGGGCTGCGGGCTCGCCGAGACGAGCAAGGCCTCGACATAGCACCTTACGTCACTCTACCCTCGGCCAAAATCAGCATTCACCCTCAAAACTCCAAACGTCGAGCCCCTGCTCCCAGGCCAAAGGTGCCAGACCCAAAACGCGTGCCTGGCCTCAAACCTCCCTTGGTGGCCCTCGCACAGCCCCACTCACACTGGGGCTGCGGGCTCGCCGAGACGAGCAAGGCCTCGACATAGCACCTTACGTCACTCTACCCTCGGCCAAAATCACCATTCACCCTCAAAACTCCAAACGTCGAGCCCCTGCTCCCAGGCCAAAGGTGCCAGACCCAAAACGCGTGCCTGGCCTCAAACCTCCCTTGGTGGCCCTCGCACAGCCCCACTCACACTGGGGCTGCGGGCTCGCCGAGACGAGCAAGGCCTCGACATAGCACCTTACGTCACTCTACCCTCGGCCAAAATCACCATTCACCCTCAAAACTCCAAACGTCGAGCCCCTGCTCCCAGGCCAAAGGTGCCAGACCCAAAACGCGTGCCTGGCCTCAAACCTCCCTTGGTGGCCCTCGCACAGCCCCACTCACACTGGGGCTGCGGGCTCGCCGAGACGAGCAAGGCCTCGACATAGCACCTTACGTCACTCTACCCTCGGCCAAAATCACCATTCACCCTCAAAACTCCAAACGTCGAGCCCCTGCTCCCAGGCCAAAGGTGCCAGACCCAAAACGCGTGCCTGGCCTCAAACCTCCCTTGGTGGCCCTCGCACAGCCCCACTCACACTGGGGCTGCGGGCTCGCCGAGACGAGCAAGGCCTCGACATAGCACCTTACGTCACTCTACCCTCGGCCAAAATCACCATTCACCCTCAAAACTCCAAACGTCGAGCCCCTGCTCCCAGGCCAAAGGTGCCAGACCCAAAACGCGTGCCTGGCCTCAAACCTCCCTTGGTGGCCCTCGCACAGCCCCACTCACACTGGGGCTGCGGGCTCGCCGAGACGAGCAAGGCCTCGACATAGCACCTTACGTCACTCTACCCTCGGCCAAAATCAGCCTCACCCTCAAAACTCCAAACGTCGAGCCCCTGCTCCCAGGCCAAAGGTGCCAGACCCAAAACGCGTGCCTGGCCTCAAACCTCCCTTGGTGGCCCTCGCACAGCCCCATTCACACTGGGGCTGCGGGCTCGCCGAGCCGAGCAAGGCCTCGACATAGCACCTTACGTCACTCTACCCTCGGCCAAAATCACCATTCACCCTCAAAACTCCAAACGTCGAGCCCCTGCTCCCAGGCCAAAGGTGCCAGACCCAAAACGCGTGCCTGGCCTCAAACCTCCCTTGGTGGCCCTCGCACAGCCCACTCACACTGGGGCTGCGGGCTCGCCGAGACGAGCAAGGCCTCGACATAGCACCTTACGTCACTCTACCCTCGGCCAAAATCACCATTCACCCTCAAAACTCCAAACGTCGAGCCCCTGCTCCCAGGCCAAAGGTGCCAGACCCAAAACGCGTGCCTGGCCTCAAACCTCCCTTGGTGGCCCTCGCACAGCCCCATTCACACTGGGGCTGCGGGCTCGCCGAGACGAGCAAGGCCTCGACATAGCACCTTACGTCACTCTACCCTCGGCCAAAATCAGCATTCACCCTCAAAACTCCAAACGTCGAGCCCCTGCTCCCAGGCCAAAGGTGCCAGACCCAAAACGCGTGCCTGGCCTCAAACCTCCCTTGGTGGCCCTCGCACAGCCCCACTCACACTGGGGCTGCGGGCTCGCCGAGACGAGCAAGGCCTCGACATAGCACCTTACGTCACTCTACCCTCGGCCAAAATCACCATTCACCCTCAAAACTCCAAACGTCGAGCCCCTGCTCCCAGGCCAAAGGTGCCAGACCCAAAACGCGTGCCTGGCCTCAAACCTCCCTTGGTGGCCCTCGCACAGCCCCACTCACACTGGGGCTGCGGGCTCGCCGAGACGAGCAAGGCCTCGACATAGCACCTTACGTCACTCTACCCTCGGCCAAAATCAGCATTCACCCTCAAAACTCCAAACGTCGTGCCCCTGCTCCCAGGCCAAAGGTGCCAGACCCAAAACGCGTGCCTGGCCTCAACCTCCCTTGGTGGCCCTCGCACAGCCCCCATTCACACTGGGGCTGCGGGCTCGCCGAGACGAGCAGGCCTCGACATAGCACCTTACGTCACTCTACCCTTGGCCAAAATCACCATTCACCCTCAAACTCCAAACGTCGAGCCCCTGCTCCCAGGCCAAAGGTGCAGACCCAAAACGCGTGCCTGGCCTCAAACCTCACTTGGTGGCCCTCGCACAGCACCACTCACACTGGGGCTGCGGGCTCGCCGAGACGAGCAGGGCCTCGACATAGCACCTTACGTCACTCTACCCTCGGCCAAAATCACCATTCACCCTCAAAACTCCAAACGTCGAGCCCCTGCTCCCAGGCCAAAGGTGCCAGACCCAAAACGCGTGCTGGCCTCAAACCTCCCTTGGTGGCCCTCGCACAGCCCCACTCACACTGGGGCTGCGGGCTCACCGAGCCGAGCAAGGCCTCGACATAGCACCTTACGTCACTCTACCCTCGGCCAAATCACCATTCACCCTCAAAACTCCAAACGTCGAGCCCCCTGCTCCCAGGCCAAAGGTGCCAGACCAAAAACGCGTGCCTGGCTCAAACCTCCCTTGGTGGCCCTCGCACAGCCCCCACTCACACTGGGGCTGCGGGCTCGCCAAGACGAGCAAGGCCTCGACATAGCACCTTACGTCACTCTACCCTCGGCCAAATCACCATTCACCCTCAAAACTCCAAACGTCGAGCCCCCTGCTCCCAGGCCAAAGGTGCCAGACCCAAAACGCGTGCCTGGCCTCAAACCTCCCTTGGTGGCCCTCGCACAGCACCACTCACACTGGGGCTGCGGGCTCGCCGAGACGAGCAGGGCCTCGACATAGCACCTTACGTCACTCTACCCTCGGCCAAAATCAGCATTCACCCTCAAAACTCCAAACGTCGAGCCCCTGCTCCCAGGCCAAAGGTGCCAGACCCAAAACGCGTGCCTGGCCTCAAACCTCCCTTGGTGGCCCTCGCACAGCCCCACTCACACTGGGGCTGCGGGCTCGCCGAGACGAGCAGGGCCTCGACATAGCACCTTACGTCACTCTACCCTCGGCCAAATCACCATTCACCCTCAAAACTCCAAACGTCGAGCCCCTGCTCCCAGGCCAAAGGTGCCAGACCCAAAACGCGTGCCTGGCCTCAAACCTCCCTTGGTGGCCCTCGCACAGCCCCATTCACACTGGGGCTGCGGGCTCGTCGAGCCGAGCAAGGCCTCGACATAGCACCTTACGTCACTCTACCCTCGGCCAAAATCACCATTCACCCTCAAAACTCCAAACGTCGAGCCCCTGCTCCCAGGCCAAGGTGCCAGACCCAAAACGCGTGCCTGGCCTCAAACCTCCCTTGGTGGCCCTCGCACAGCGCCACTCACACTGGGGCTGCGGGCTCGCCGAGAAGAGCAAGGCCTCAACATAGCACCTTACGTCACTCTACCCTCGGCCAAAATCACCCTTCACCCTCAAAACTCCAAACGTCGAGCCCCTGCTCCCAGGCCAAAGGTGCCAGACCCAAAACGCGTGCCTGGCCTCAAACCTCCCTTGCTGGCCCTCGCACAGCCCCATTCACACTGGGGCTGCGGGCTCGCCGAGACGAGCAAGGCCTCGACATAGCACCTTACGTCACTCTACCCTCGGCCAAAATCAGCATTCACCCTCAAAACTCCAAACGTCGAGCCCCTGCTCCCAGGCCAAAGGTGCCAGACCCAAAATGCGTGCCTGGCCTCAAACCTCCCTTGGTGGCCCTCGCACAGCCCCACTCACACTGGGGCTGAGGGCTCGCCGAGACGAGCAAGGCCTCGACATAGCACCTTACGTCACTCTACCCTCGGCCAAAATCAGCACTCACCCTCAAAAACTCCAAACGTCGAGCCCCTGCTCCCAGGCCAAAGGTGCCAGACCCAAAACGCGTGCCTGGCCTCAAACCTCCCTTGCTGGCCCTCGCACAGCCCCACTCACACTGGGGCTGCGGGCTCGTCGAGACGAGCAAGGCCTCGACATAGCACCTTACGTCACTCTACCCTCGGCCAAAATCAGCATTCACCCTCAAAACTCCAAACGTCGAGCCCCTGCTCCCAGGCCAAAGGTGCCAGACCCAAAACGCGTGCCTGGCCTCAAACCTCCCTTGCTGGCCCTCGCACAGCCCCACGCACACTGGGGCTGCGGGCTCGCCGAGACGAGCAAGGCCTCGACATAGCACCTTACGTCACTCTACCCTCGGCCAAAATCACCATTCACCCTCAAAACTCCAAACGTCGAGCCCCTGCTCCCAGGCCAAAGGTGCCAGACCCAAAACGCGTGCCTGGCCTCGAACCTCCCTTGGTGGCCCTCGCACAGCCCCATTCACACTGGGGCTGCGGGCTCGTCGAGACGAGCAAGGCCTCGACATAGCACCTTACGTCACTCTACCCTCGGCCAAAATCAGCATTCACCCTCAAAACTCCAAACGTCGAGCCCCTGCTCCCAGGCCAAAGGTGCCAGACCCAAAACGCGTGCCTGGCCTCAAACCTCCCTTGGTGGCCCTCGCACAGCCCCACGCACACTGGGGCTGCGGGCTCGCCGAGACGAGCAAGGCCTCGACATAGCACCTTACGTCACTCTACCCTCGGCCAAAATCAGCATTCACCCTCAAAACTCCAAACGTCGAGCCCCTGCTCCCAGGCCAAAGGTGCCAGACCCAAAACGCGTGCCTGGCCTCAAACCTCCCTTGGTGGCCCTCGCACAGCACCACTCACACTGGGGCTGCGGGCTCGTCGAGCCGAGCAAGGCCTCGACATAGCACCTTACGTCACTCTACCCTCGGCCAAAATCACCATTCACCCTCAAAACTCCAAACGTCGAGCCCCTGCTCCCAGGCCAAAGGTGCCAGACCCAAAACGCGTGCCTGGCCTCAAACCTCCCTTGGTGGCCCTCGCACAGCACCACTCACACTGGGGCTGCGGGCTCGCCGAGACGAGCAAGGCCTCAACATAGCACCTTACGTCACTCTACCCTCGGCCAAAATCACCCTTCACCCTCAAAACTCCAAACGTCGAGCCCCTGCTCCCAGGCCAAAGGTGCCAGACCCAAAACGCGTGCCTGGCCTCAAACCTCCCTTGGTGGCCCTCGCACAGCACCACTCACACTGGGGCTGCGGGCTCGCCGAGCCGAGCAAGGCCTCGACATAGCACCTTACGTCACTCTACCCTCGGCCAAAATCACCATTCACCCTCAAAACTCCAAACGTCGAGCCCCTGCTCCCAGGCCAAAGGTGCCAGACCCAAAACGCGTGCCTGGCCTCAAACCTCCCTTGGTGGCCCTCGCACAGCCCCATTCACACTGGGGCTGCGGGCTCGCCGAGACGAGCAAGGCCTCGACATAGCACCTTACGTCACTCTACCCTCGGCCAAAATCACCAATCACCCTCAAAACTCCAAACGTCGAGCCCCTGCTCCCAGGCCAAAGGTGCCAGACCCAAAACGCGTGCCTGGCCTCAAACCTCCCTTGGTGGCCCTCGCACAGCACCACTCACATTGGGGCTGCGGGCTCGCCGAGACGAGCAAGGCCTCGACATAGCACCTTACGTCACTCTACCCTCGGCCAAAATCAGCCCTCACCCTCAAAACTGCAAACGTCGAGCCCCTGCTCCCAGGCCAAAGGTGCCAGCCCCAAAACGCGTGCCTGGCCTCAAACCTCCCTTGCTGGCCCTCGCACAGCCCCATTCACACTGGGGCTGCGGGCTCGCCGAGCCGAGCAAGGCCTCGACATAGCACCTTACGTCACTCTACCCTCGGCCAAAATCACCATTCACCCTCAAAACTCCAAACGTCGAGCCCCTGCTCCCAGGCCAAAGGTGCCAGACCCAAAACGCGTGCCTGGCCTCAAACCTCCCTTGGTGGCCCTCGCACAGCACCACTCACATTGGGGCTGCGGGCTCGCCGAGACGAGCAAGGCCTCGACATAGCACCTTACGTCACTCTACCCTCGGCCAAAATCAGCATTCACCCTCAAAACTCCAAACGTCGAGCCCCTGCTCCCAGGCCAAAGGTGCCAGACCCAAAACGCGTGCCTGGCCTCGAACCTCCCTTGCTGGCCCTCGCACAGCCCCATTCACACTGGGGCTGCGGGCTCGCCGAGACGAGCAAGGCCTCGACATAGCACCTTAAGTCACTCTACCCTCGGCCAAAATCAGCACTCACCCTCAAAACTCCAAACGTCGAGCCCCTGCTCCCAGGCCAAAGGTGCCAGACCCAAAACGCGTGCCTGGCCTCAAACCTCCCTTGGTGGCCCTCGCACAGCACCACTCACACTGGGGCTGCGGGCTCGCCGAGAAGAGCAAGGCCTCGACATAGCACCTTACGTCACTCTACCCTCGGCCAAAATCAGCATTCACCCTCAAAACTCCAAACGTCGAGCCCCTGCTCCCAGGCCAAAGGTGCCAGACCCAAAACGCGTGCCTGGCCTCAAACCTCCCTTGGTGGCCCTCGCACAGCCCCATTCACACTGGGGCTGCGGGCTCGCCGAGACGAGCAAGGCCTCGACATAGCACCTTATGTCACTCTACCCTTGGCCAAAATCAGCATTCACCCTCAAAACTCCAAACGTCGAGCCCCTGCTCCCAGGCCAAAGGTGCCAGACCCAAAACGCGTGCCTGGCCTCAAACCTCCCTTGGTGGCCCTCGCACAGCCCCACTCACACTGGGGCTGCGGGCTCGCCCAGCCGAGCAAGGCCTCGACATAGCACCTTACGTCACTCTACCCTCGGCCAAAATCAGCCCTCACGCTCAAAACTCCAAACGTCGAGCCCCTGCTCCCAGGCCAAAGGTGCCAGACCCAAAACGCGTGCCTGGCCTCAAACCTCCCTTGGTGGCCCTCGCACAGCCCCACTCACACTGGGGCTGCGGGCTCGCCGAGACGAGCAGGGCCTCGACATAGCACCTTACGTCACTCTACCCTCGGCCAAAATCAGCATTCACCCTCAAAACTCCAAACGTCGAGCCCCTGCTCCCAGGCCAAAGGTGCCAGACCCAAAACGCGTGCCTGGCCTCAAACCTCCCTTGGTGGCCCTCGCACAGCCCCACTCACACTGGGGCTGCGGGCTCGCCGAGCTGAGCAAGGCCTCGACATAGCACCTTACGTCACTCTACCCTCGGCCAAAATCACCATTCACCCTCAAAACTCCAAACGTCGAGCCCCTGCTCCCAGGCCAAAGGTGCCAGACCCAAAACGCGTGCCTGGCCTCAAACCTCCCTTGGTGGCCCTCGCACAGCCCCACTCACACTGGGGCTGCGGGCTCGACCAGACGAGCAAGGCCTCGACATAGCACCTTACGTCACTCTACCCTCGGCCAAAATCAGCACTCACCCTCAAAACTCCAAACGTCGAGCCCCTGCTCCCAGGCCAAAGGTGCCAGACCCAAAACGCGTGCCTGGCCTCAAACCTCCCTTGCTGGCCCTCGCACAGCCCCACTCACACTGGGGCTGCGGGCTCGCCGAGATGAGCAAGGCCTCGACATAGCACCTTACGTCACTCTACCCTCGGCCAAAATCAGCATTCACCCTCAAAACTCCAAACGTCAAGCCCCTGCTCCCAGGCCAAAGGTGCCAGACCCAAAACGCGTGCCTGGCCTCAAACCTCCCTTGGTGGCCCTCGCACAGCCTCACTCACACTGGGGCTGCGGGCTCGCCGAGCCGAGCAAGGCCTCGACATAGCACCTTACGTCACTCTACCCTCGGCCAAAATCACCATTCACCCTCAAAACTCCAAACGTCGAGCCCCTGCTCCCAGGCCAAAGGTGCCAGACCCAAAACGCGTGCCTGGCCTCAAACCTCCCTTGGTGGCCCTCGCACAGCCCCATTCACACTGGGGCTGCGGGCTCGTCGAGCCGAGCAAGGCCTCGACATAGCACCTTACGTCAATCTACCCTCGGCCAAAATCAGCACTCACCCTCAAAACTCCAAACGTCGAGCCCCTGCTCCCAGGCCAAAGGTGCCAGACCCAAAACGCGTGCCTGGCCTCAAACCTCCCTTGGTGGCCCTCGCACAGCACCACTCACATTGGGGCTGCGGGCTCGCCGAGACGAGCAAGGCCTCGACATAGCACCTTACGTCACTCTACCCTCGGCCAAAATCACCATTCACCCTCAAAACTCCAAACGTCGAGCCCCTGCTCCCAGGCCAAAGGTGCCAGACCCAAAACGCGTGCCTGGCCTCAAACCTCCCTTGGTGGCCCTCGCACAGCCCCATTCACACTGGGGCTGCAGGCTCGCCGAGCCGAGCAAGGCCTCGACATAGCACCTTACGTCACTCTACCCTCGGCCAAAATCAGCATTCACCCTCAAAACTCCAAACGTCGAGCCCCTGCTCCCAGGCCAAAGGTGCCAGACCCAAAACGCGTGCCTGGCCTCAAACCTCCCTTGGTGGCCCTCGCACAGCCCCATTCACATTGGGGCTGCGGGCTCGCCGAGACGAGCAAGGCCTCGACATAGCACCTTACGTCACTCTACCCTCGGCCAAAATCACCATTCACCCTCAAAACTCCAAACGTCGAGCCCCTGCTCCCAGGCCAAAGGTGCCAGACCCAAAACGCGTGCCTGGCCTCAAACCTCCCTTGGTGGCCCTCGCACAGCCCCACTCACACTGGGCCTGCGGGCTCGCCGAGCCGAGCAAGGCCTCGACATAGCACCTTACGTCACTCTACCCTCGGCCAAAATCACCATTCACCCTCAAAACTCCAAACGTCGAGCCCCTGCTCCCAGGCCAAAGGTGCCAGACCCAAAACGCGTGCCTGGCCTCAAACCTCCCTTGGTGGCCCTCTCACAGCCCCACTCACACTGGGGCTGCGGGCTCGCCGAGCCGAGCAAGGCCTCGACATAGCACCTTACGTCAATCTACCCTCGGCCAAAATCAGCACTCACCCTCAAAACTCCAAACGTCGAGCCCCTGCTCCCAGGCCAAAGGTGCCAGACCCAAAACGCATGCCTGGCCTCAAACCTCCCTTGCTGGCCCTCGCACAGCCCCACTCGCACTCGGGCTGTGGGCTCGCCTTGACACGTAATGGTTCCCTACGTCTCTCTCTGTCCTCCCAAACAGTTCTATCCATACAGGTAAAGTCTTAAATGTCCAGAGATGGAACCCAGCAGACAGCCGCAGGCAGAAGAACGTTGGAAGAGCAATGGGGTGCAGAGCAGAGGGACGCACTGAAGACGTAGAAATACGTTTTTCAGAAGTAACGTAAGAAGAATTAAATAATAGCAGGTTGCTTACCAGAACGGGAGAAGCATATAAAGTAAAAGCGGAAGGCAGCAGCGGCAGAAGAGCAAAAATCTTGGTGGATCAGGACAGCCCGAAAGGGTGATGGAGGCCGGGATAGGATGGAGGCAGGCAGAGATCTGGAGAAGCACGGCAGGGATGGACACACGAGTCCCCACACCTCCTGGCACCCACGGGAGACCTTCACCGCCCCAAGGCCTCTCTCTGCCTCCACTCCTTGCTCCTCCACAGTGCCGGCTGCCCAACCCTTGCCTACCCAGGAGCAGATGGCGGGTGCCTCCACACTCCTCTCCCACCAGGCTTCCCAGACAGCTCACACGCGCGGCCGACGGCAGCACCCATCTCCCAGCCTTCCTTACCACAGGGACCTGCTGTTCCTTGTCGGAGGGCAGCTGCCTGCGGTAACCCCATCATTTCTCTCCTCAGCCACCTCCTAAGGACAGGCAGGAACAGGCAACCCCCTCCCCAGCTAGAACCCTTGGCACAGCAGGACCAGGACCAGGACCATCCTCATGGGACCCACCCGGGCTGCCCAGCCCCATCCTCATGGGACCCACCCGGGCTGCTCAGCCCCATCCTCATGGGACCCACCTGGGCTGCCCAGCACCATCCTCATCCTCATGGGACCCACCTGGGATGCCCAGCCCCATCCTCATCCTCATGGGACCCACCTGGGATGCCCAGCCCCATCCTCATCCTCATGGGACCCACCCGGGCTGCCCAGCCCCATCCTCATGGGACCCACCCGGGCTGCTCAGCCCCATGCTCATCCTCATGGGACCCACCTGGGCTGCCCAGCACCATCCTCATGGTCATGGGACCCACCCGGGCTGCCCAGCCCCATCCTCATGGTCATCCTCATGGGACCCACCTGGGCTGCCCAGCACCATCCTCATGCTCATCCTCATGGGACCCACCTGGGCTGCCCAGCCCCGGCACGCAGCTCTGAAGATTTGCTCCTTAAAGCACAACAGAAATACCAGCCACAGACAAGATTTTTCTAGAAAAAAAACCCTTCTGAGTGGTCCTTTAACATCCCCACTGACACTGGGGCTTGCAGGCTTGCCCAGCCATGGAAGGGGACCCCCGGCGCTGTGGGTTTTGGGGTTCCCCCTCCACACACCCCCTTTCCCCTCTGCTTTCTGCCCTGTGTATTTTTTGGGGGGGTTGCCCCAGCGGCGGCCTGTGCCCCCTATAGCTCAGGTCCCCCCATATAGCCCTGCCCTATAGCTCAGCCCCCTATAGCCCCCCCAGCCCTATAGCTCAGCCCCCCCATATAGCCCTGCCCTATAGCTCAGCCCCCCCCAGCCCTATAGCTCAGCCCCCCTATAGCCCCCCCAAGCCCTATAGCTCAGCCCCCCCATAGCCCCCCCCCAGCCCTATAGCTCAGCCTCCCCTGTAGCTTCCCTATAGCCTGGCCCTATAGCCCAGCCCCCCTGGGGTCCGATGGGGTTTGGGGGTACGGGGGGACCCCATGGGGATCCCTGGGGGGCACGGGGGTGTCCCGGGGGGTGTTCCAGGCCTCCCGGGAACTGGGTTCGGGGGGTCCTGGGGGGTCCCGAGGTCTGAGTGGGGGTCTGGAGGGGGGTGAGGGCAGTCGGGGGGAGATTCGGGGGGTCCTGGGGTGCCCCCCCCCCCTCCCGGCAGGTGGATCTGAACCTGCACGTGCAGATGGGGCGGGGGGGGGGGATCCCGGGGGGGCGGCAGGACGGGTCCTGGACGTGCCAGGGGTCCTGGGCATCGTCCTCAAACTCCTCGTCATCGTCTTCGTCTACACCACCGTCTAGGGGACCCCCCCCGCCGTGGGACCCCCCCCGGGACCCCCCCCAGAACCCCTCGGAACCCCCCCAAGACCGGCCTCAAGGGCTCCCACGGGGACGCTCCCACGGGGACCCCCCCCCCCCGCGGACCCTTCGGTACCCCCGGGACCCCCCAGCACCGACCACAGCCCTAAACACCCCCACGGGGGAAACCCCCCCAAAATACCGGACACCCCCACACTCACGCGACCCGGTGCCGCTCCGGGACCACCTGCGCGGGTGGGGGGGGGGGTCTGGGGGGGTGTCCCGCCCCCCGGCCCCGCTCATTGGCTGCGGGGATGGGGGGCGGTCCCGGGGGAGCACCGGGACCCTCCGGAGAGCAACGGGACCCGCCGTCAGCCCCGGGCTCTGCCGTGAGACCCCCCCCCCCCCGGCCGCCCTTTGCATCTTGGGGACCCTCCTGGCTCTGGGGGCGACAGAGACCGGGTGAGTCCGGGGCAACACCCCCCCCCCCAACCCCCCCCCAAAAAAAAAACCCAAAAACCTCGAGTGGACCCACGCGTGTGTCCGTGTGTGTCCCCCTCCGATTCTTTAGGGGACCCAGGGGACACCCCCCCCCCAAAAAAAAAACTCGAGTGGACCCAGGCATCCGGGACAACCCCCCCCCCCAAATTTTTTCGGGGACCCAGGCTTCCTGCCCCCCCCCCCAAGGGGGGGGTGTGGGTTGGACCCCCACTCGTGTCCGCCCGCCCCCACCGGGGGCCCCCGGTCCCTGATGGCTTTTCCAGGCGGGTGGGGGAGGGGCTGGGGGGGATCCTGGCAGCCGCTGCTGGAAAAAGGGGGGGGGGCGGGCTGGCCCCCCCCATCCTGCCTCAGTTTCCCCTCTCGCAGCTGCAGCCCGGGGGGCTTTGGGGGGGGGTCCCCGGTATCTGGCGGTGCCTCGGTTTTGGGGGGGTTATGGGACCCCCCCAAATGTAACACGCACCCCCCCCCCCAGCTCCAGCTGTTGGAATTTCGGGCCCCTCACCCGGCGGTGCCGGAAAGGTATTGGGGGGCTATAGGTTTATGGGGGGCTGGGGGAGCTCGGGTGGGAATTGGGGGGCTGAAGGGGATGGGGGGGGTCTGTGGAGAGGATCCCCTATGGGGTGTGGGGGTTCTCCGTGGGGTGCCCTATAGGGTATATGGGGTCTCCTCTGGGATATGGGGGGGTCCCCTATGGAATGTGGGGGGTATGGGCTCCCCTCTTGGGTTTGGGGGTTCCCCTATGGGATACTGGGGGGTCCCCTATGGAATGTAGGGGGTATGGGCTCCCCTATGGGGTTTGGGGGTTCCCCTGTGGGATATGGGGATTGTCTGTGGGGTACAGGGGTTCTCCTATGGGTTAGGGGGTTCCCTAGTGAATATGGGGGGTCCCTATGGGGTATAGGGGTCCCCTATGGAATCTAGAGGTATGGGATATAGGTTCCCCTATGGGGTTTGGGGGTTCCCCTAGGGGATATGGGGTCCCCTATGGGGTGTGAGAGGTCCCTATAGGGTTTGGGGGTACTCTATGGGGTTCCTTATGAGTATAGGGGTTCCCCTATGGGGTTTGGGGATCCCCTATGGGATATAGGGGACTTTCCTAGGGTATGGGGGGGGGTATAGAACATGGGGGGCTGGACCCCCTCCCGTGGCTGTTTTTGGGGTCCCCCCCCCAGCCGCCTGCCCCCCACCTTGCCGGAGCGGGGGGCCATGCCGGACCCCCCCTGCCTTCCTCACCCCCTGTTGCCAGCGAGCTGCCCCCCCCCCCCGCCGGGACCCCCCCGCTTCACTCCGGTGGCACCCACTGACATAAGTGGGGGGGAGCCCCCCCAAAACATAGGGGGGATTTGGGGGGGCAATGAGGGGGGTTTTGGGGGGGTTCCCTTCATTCCCTTCTCCCCCCCCTCCCAATAGGTTGTCGGAGCTGCGGTGGGTGCTGAGACGCCGGGTGCCCCCCCCCACTGCCACGCTCCCCCCGAAGACCCAGCACCCCAAAAACCCCAAGGACCGGGGGGGCCCCCCCCCTGCCGCCGCCATCACTCCGGTAATGACGGACCCAAAACGCGTGCCTGGCCTCAAACCTCCCTTGGTGGCCCTCGCACAGCCCCACTCGCACTGGGGCTGCGGGCTCGCCCAGCCGAGCAAGGGCTCAACGTAGCGCCTTACGTCACTCTCGGCCAAAATCAGCCCTCACGCTCCAAACTGCAAACGTCGAGCCCCTGCTCCCAGGCCAAAGGTGCCAGACCCAAAACGCGTGCCTGCCCTCGAACCTCCCTTGGTGGCCCTCGCACAGCCCCACTCGCACTGGGGCTGCGGGCTCGCCGAGTCGAGCAAGGGCTCAACGTAGCGCCTTACGTCACTCTCGGCCAAAATCAGCCCTCACGCTCCAAACTGCAAACGTCGAGCCCCTGCTCCCAGGCCAAAGGTGCCAGCCCCAAAACGCGTGCCTGCCCTCGAACCTCCCTTGCTGGCCCTCGCACAGCCCCACTCGCACTGGGGCTGCGGGCTCGCCCAGCCGAGCAAGGGCTCAACGTAGCGCCTTACGTCACTCTCGGCCAAAATCAGCCCTCACGCTCCAAACTGCAAACGTCGAGCCCCTGCTCCCAGGCCAAAGGTGCCAGCCCCAAAACGCGTGCCTGGCCTCAAACCTCCCTTGCTGGCCCTCGCACAGCCCCACTCGCACTGGGGCTGCGGGCTCGCCCAGCCGAGCAAGGGCTCAACGTAGCGCCTTACGTCACTCTCGGCCAAAATCAGCCCTCACGCTCCAAACTGCAAACGTCGAGCCCCTGCTCCCAGGCCAAAGGTGCCAGCCCCAAAACGCCTGCCTGCCCTCGAACCTCCCTTGGTGGCCCTCGCACAGCCCCACTCGCACTGGGGCTGCGGGCTCGCCCAGCCGAGCAAGGGCTCAACGTAGCGCCTTACGTCACTCTCGGCCAAAATCAGCCCTCACGCTCCAAACTGCAAACGTCGAGCCCCTGCTCCCAGGCCAAAGGTGCCAGCCCCAAAACGCGTGCCTGCCCTCGAACCTCCCTTGCTGGCCCTCGCACAGCCCCACTCGCACTGGGGCTGCGGGCTCGCCCAGCCGAGCAAGGGCTCAACGTAGCGCCTTACGTCACTCTCGGCCAAAATCAGCCCTCACGCTCCAAACTGCAAACGTCGAGCCCCTGCTCCCAGGCCAAAGGTGCCAGACCCAAAACGCCTGCCTGCCCTCGAACCTCCCTTGCTGGCCCTCGCACAGCCCCACTCGCACTGGGGCTGCGGGCTCGCCCAGCCGAGCAAGGGCTCAACGTAGCGCCTTACGTCACTCTCGGCCAAAATCAGCCCTCACGCTCCAAACTGCAAACGTCGAGCCCCTGCTCCCAGGCCAAAGGTGCCAGACCCAAAACGCGTGCCTGGCCTCGAACCTCCCTTGCTGGCCCCCGCACAGCCCCACTCGCACTGGGGCTGCGGGCTCGCCCAGCCGAGCAAGGGCTCAACGTAGCGCCTTACGTCACTCTCGGCCAAAATCAGCCCTCACGCTCCAAACTGCAAACGTCGAGCCCCTGCTCCCAGGCCAAAGGTGCCAGCCCCAAAACGCGTGCCTGGCCTCGAGCCTCCCTTGCTGGCCCCCGCACAGCCCCACTCGCACTGGGGCTGCGGGCTCGCCCAGCCGAGCAAAGGCTCAACGTAGCGCCTTACGTCACTCTCGGCCAAAATCAGCCCTCACGCTCCAAACTGCAAACGTCGAGCCCCTGCTCCCAGGCCAAAGGTGCCAGCCCCAAAACGCGTGCCTGGCCTCGAGCCTCCCTTGCTGGCCCTCGCACAGCCCCACTCGCACTGGGGCTGCGGGCTCGCCCAGCCGAGCAAGGGCTCAACGTATCGCCTTACGTCACTCTCGGCCAAAATCAGTCCTCACGCTCCAAACTGCAAACGTCGAGCCCCTGCTCCCAGGCCAAAGGTGCCAGCCCCAAAACGCCTGCCTGCCCTCGAACCTCCCTTGCTGGCCCTCGCACAGCCCCACTCGCACTGGGGCTGCGGGCTCGCCCAGCCGAGCAAGGGCTCAACGTAGCGCCTTACGTCACTCTCGGCCAAAATCAGCCCTCACGCTCCAAACTGCAAACGTCGAGCCCCTGCTCCCAGGCCAAAGGTGCCAGCCCCAAAACGCGTGCCTGCCCTCGAACCTCCCTTGCTGGCCCTCGCACAGCCCCACTCGCACTGGGGCTGCGGGCTCGCCCAGCCGAGCAAGGGCTCAACGTAGCGCCTTACGTCACTCTCGGCCAAAATCAGCCCTCACGCTCCAAACTGCAAACGTCGAGCCCCTGCTCCCAGGCCAAAGGTGCCAGCCCCAAAACGCGTGCCTGCCCTCGAACCTCCCTTGCTGGCCCCCGCACAGCCCCACTCGCACTGGGGCTGCGGGCTCGCCCAGCCGAGCAAGGGCTCAACGTAGCGCCTTACGTCACTCTCGGCCAAAATCAGCCCTCACGCTCCAAACTGCAAACGTCGAGCCCCTGCTCCCAGGCCAAAGGTGCCAGCCCCAAAACGCGTGCCTGCCCTCGAACCTCCCTTGCTGGCCCCCGCACAGCCCCACTCGCACTGGGGCTGCGGGCTCGCCCAGCCGAGCAAAGGCTCAACGTAGCGCCTTACGTCACTCTCGGCCAAAATCAGCCCTCACGCTCCAAACTGCAAACGTCGAGCCCCTGCTCCCAGGCCAAAGGTGCCAGCCCCAAAACGCGTGCCTGCCCTCGAACCTCCCTTGCTGGCCCTCGCACAGCCCCACTCGCACTGGGGCTGCGGGCTCGCCCAGCCGAGCAAGGGCTCAACGTAGCGCCTTACGTCACTCTCGGCCAAAATCAGTCCTCACGCTCCAAACTGCAAATGTCGAGCCCCTGCTCCCAGGCCAAAGGTGCCAGACCCAAAACGCCTGCCTGCCCTCGAACCTCCCTTGCTGGCCCTCGCACAGCCCCACTCGCACTGGGGCTGCGGGCTCGCCCAGCCGAGCAAGGGCTCAACGTAGCGCCTTACGTCACTCTCGGCCAAAATCAGCCCTCACGCTCCAAACTGCAAACGTCGAGCCCCTGCTCCCAGGCCAAAGGTGCCAGCCCCAAAACGCGTGCCTGCCCTCGAACCTCCCTTGCTGGCCCTCGCACAGCCCCACTCGCACGGGGGCTGCGGGCTCGCCCAGCTGAGCAAGGGCTCAACGTAGCGCCTTACGTCACTCTCGGCCAAAATCAGCCCTCACGCTCCAAACTGCAAACGTCGAGCCCCTGCTCCCAGGCCAAAGGTGCCAGACCCAAAACGCGTGCCTGCCCTCGAACCTCCCTTGCTGGCCCTCGCACAGCCCCACTCGCACTGGGGCTGCGGGCTCGCCCAGCCGAGCAAGGGCTCAACGTAGCGCCTTACGTCACTCTCGGCCAAAATCAGCCCTCATGCTCCAAACTGCAAACGTCGAGCCCCTGCTCCCAGGCCAAAGGTGCCAGCCCCCAAAACGCGTGCCTGCCCTCGAACCTCCCTTGCTGGCCCTCGCACAGCCCCACTCGCACTGGGGCTGCGGGCTCGCCCAGCCGAGCAAGGGCTCAACGTAGCGCCTTACGTCACTCTCGGCCAAAATCAGCCCTCACGCTCCCAACTGCAAACGTCGAGCCCCTGCTCCCAGGCCAAAGGTGCCAGACCCAAAACGCGTGCCTGCCCTCGAACCTCCCTTGCTGGCCCTCGCACAGCCCCACTCGCACTGGGGCTGCGGGCTCGCCCAGCCGAGCAAGGGCTCAACGTAGCGCCTTACGTCACTCTCAGCCAAAATCAGCCCTCACGCTCCAAACTGCAAACGTCGAGCCCCTGCTCCCAGGCCAAAGGTGCCAGCCCCAAAACGCGTGCCTGGCCTCGAACCTCCCTTGCTGGCCCTCGCACAGCCCCACTCGCACTGGGGCTGCGGGCTCGCCCAGCCGAGCAAGGGCTCAACGTAGCGCCTTACGTCACTCTCGGCCAAAATCAGCCCTCACGCTCCCAACTGCAAACGTCGAGCCCCTGCTCCCAGGCCAAAGGTGCCAGACCCAAAACGCGTGCCTGCCCTCGAACCTCCCTTGGTGGCCCTCGCACAGCCCCACTCGCACTGGGGCTGCGGGCTCGCCGAGTCGAGCAAGGGCTCAACGTAGCGCCTTACGTCACTCTCGGCCAAAATCAGCCCTCACGCTCCAAACTGCAAACGTCGAGCCCCTGCTCCCAGGCCAAAGGTGCCAGACCCAAAACGCGTACCTGCCCTCAAACCTCCCTTGCTGGCCCTCGCACAGCCCCACTCGCACTGGGGCTGCGGGCTCGCCCAGCCGAGCAAGGGCTCAACGTAGCGCCTTACGTCACTCTCGGCCAAAATCAGCCCTCACGCTCCAAACTGCAAACGTCGAGCCCCTGCTCCCAGGCCAAAGGTGCCAGCCCCAAAACGCGTGCCTGGCCTCAAACCTCCCTTGCTGGCCCTCGCACAGCCCCACTCGCACTGGGGCTGCGGGCTCGCCCAGCCGAGCAAGGGCTCAACGTAGCGCCTTACGTCACTCTCGGCCAAAATCAGCCCTCACGCTCCAAACTGCAAACGTCGAGCCCCTGCTCCCAGGCCAAAGGTGCCAGCCCCAAAACGCGTGCCTGCCCTCGAGCCTCCCTTGGTGGCCCTCGCACAGCCCCACTCGCACTGGGGCTGCGGGCTCGCCCAGCCGAGCAAGGGCTCAACGTAGCGCCTTACGTCACTCTCGGCCAAAATCAGCCCTCACGCTCCAAACTGCAAACGTCGAGCCCCTGCTCCCAGGCCAAAGGTGCCAGCCCCAAAACGCGTGCCTGCCCTCGAACCTCCCTTGCTGGCCCTCGCACAGCCCCACTCGCACTGGGGCTGCGGGCTCGCCCAGCCGAGCAAGGGCTCAACGTAGCGCCTTACGTCACTCTCGGCCAAAATCAGCCCTCACGCTCCAAACTGCAAACGTCGAGCCCCTGCTCCCAGGCCAAAGGTGCCAGACCCAAAACGCGTGCCTGCCCTCGAACCTCCCTTGCTGGCCCTCGCACAGCCCCACTCGCACTGGGGCTGCGGGCTCGCCCAGCCGAGCAAGGGCTCAACGTAGCGCCTTACCTCACTCTCGGCCAAAATCAGCCCTCACGCTCCAAACTGCAAACGTCGAGCCCCTGCTCCCAGACCAAAGGTGCCAGCCCCAAAACGCGTGCCTGCCCTCGAACCTCCCTTGCTGACCCTCGCACAGCCCCACTCGCACTGGGGCTGCGGGCTCGCCCAGCCGAGCAAGGGCTCAACGTAGCGCCTTACGTCACTCTCGGCCAAAATCAGCCCTCACGCTCCAAACTGCAAACGTCGAGCCCCTGCTCCCAGGCCAAAGGTGCCAGCCCCAAAACGCGTGCCTGCCCTCGAACCTCCCTTGCTGGCCCTCGCACAGCCCCACTCGCACTGGGGCTGCGGGCTCGCCCAGCCGAGCAAGGGCTCAACGTAGCGCCTTACGTCACTCTCGGCCAAAATCAGCCCTCACGCTCCAAACTGCAAACGTCGAGCCCCTGCTCCCAGGCCAAAGGTGCCAGCCCCAAAACGCGTGCCTGCCCTCGAACCTCCCTTGCTGGCCCTCGCACAGCCCCACTCGCACTGGGGCTGCGGGCTCGCCCAGCCGAGCAAGGGCTCAACGTAGCGCCTTACGTCACTCTCGGCCAAAATCAGCCCTCACGCTCCAAACTGCAAACGTCGAGCCCCTGCTCCCAGGCCAAAGGTGCCAGCCCCAAAACGCGTGCCTGGCCTCGAACCTCCCTTGCTGGCCCTCGCACAGCCCCACTCGCACTGGGGCTGCGGGCTCGCCCAGCCGAGCAAGGGCTCAACGTAGCGCCTTACGTCACTCTCGGCCAAAATCAGCCCTCACGCTCCAAACTGCAAACGTCGAGCCCCTGCTCCCAGGCCAAAGGTGCCAGCCCCAAAACGCGTGCCTGCCCTCGAACCTCCCTTGCTGGCCCTCGCACAGCGCCACTCGCACTGGGGCTGCGGGCTCGCCCAGCCGAGCAAGGGCTCAACGTAGCGCCTTACGTCACTCTCGGCCAAAATCAGCCCTCACGCTCCAAACTGCAAACGTCGAGCCCCTGCTCCCAGGCCAAAGGTGCCAGCCCCAAAACGCGTGCCTGCCCTCGAACCTCCCTTGCTGGCCCTCGCACAGCCCCACTCGCACTGGGGCTGCGGGCTCGCCCAGCCGAGCAAGGGCTCAACGTAGCGCCTTACGTCACTCTCGGCCAAAATCAGCCCTCACGCTCCAAACTGCAAACGTCGAGCCCCTGCTCCCAGGCCAAAGGTGCCAGCCCCAAAACGCGTGCCTGCCCTCGAACCTCCCTTGCTGACCCTCGCACAGCCCCACTCGCACTGGGGCTGCGGGCTCGCCCAGCCGAGCAAGGGCTCAACGTAGCGCCTTACGTCACTCTCGGCCAAAATCAGCCCTCACGCTCCAAACTGCAAACGTCGAGCCCCTGCTCCCAGGCCAAAGGTGCCAGCCCCAAAACGCGTGCCTGCCCTCGAACCTCCCTTGCTGGCCCTCGCACAGCCCCACTCGCACTGGGGCTGCGGGCTCGCCCAGCCGAGCAAGGGCTCAACGTAGCGCCTTACGTCACTCTCGGCCAAAATCAGCCCTCACGCTCCAAACTGCAAACGTCGAGCCCCTGCTCCCAGGCCAAAGGTGCCAGCCCCAAAACGCGTGCCTGCCCTCGAACCTCCCTTGCTGGCCCTCGCACAGCCCCACTCACACTGGGGCTGCGGGCTCGCCCAGCCGAGCAAGGGCTCAACGTAGCGCCTTACGTCACTCTCGGCCAAAATCAGCCCTCACGCTCCAAACTGCAAACGTCGAGCCCCTGCTCCCAGGCCAAAGGTGCCAGACCCAAAACGCGTGCCTGCCCTCGAACCTCCCTTGCTGGCCCTCGCACAGCGCCACTCGCACTGGGGCTGCGGGCTCGCCCAGCCGAGCAAGGGCTCAACGTAGCGCCTTACGTCACTCTCGGCCAAAATCAGCCCTCACGCTCACAACTGCAAACGTCGAGCCCCTGCTCCCAGGCCAAAGGTGCCAGCCCCAAAACGCGTGCCTGCCCTCGAACCTCCCTTGCTGGCCCTCGCACAGCCCCACTCGCACTGGGGCTGCGGGCTCGCCCAGCCGAGCAAGGGCTCAACGTAGCGCCTTACGTCACTCTCGGCCAAAATCAGCCCTCACGCTCCAAACTGCAAACGTCGAGCCCCTGCTCCCAGGCCAAAGGTGCCAGCCCCAAAACGCGTGCCTGCCCTCGAACCTCCCTTGCTGGCCCTCGCACAGCCCCACTCGCACTGGGGCTGCGGGCTCGCCCAGCCGAGCAAGGGCTCAACGTAGCGCCTTACGTCACTCTCGGCCAAAATCAGCCCTCACGCTCCAAACTGCAAACGTCGAGCCCCTGCTCCCAGGCCAAAGGTGCCAGCCCCAAAACGCGTGCCTGCCCTCGAACCTCCCTTGCTGGCCCTCGCACAGCCCCACTCGCACTGGGGCTGCGGGCTCGCCCAGCCGAGCAAGGGCTCAACGTAGCGCCTTACGTCACTCTCGGCCAAAATCAGCCCTCACGCTCCAAACTGCAAACGTCGAGCCCCTGCTCCCAGGCCAAAGGTGCCAGCCCCAAAACGCCTGCCTGCCCTCGAACCTCCCTTGCTGGCCCTCGCACAGCCCCACTCGCACTGGGGCTGCGGGCTCGCCCAGCCGAGCAAGGGCTCAACGTAGCGCCTTACGTCACTCTCGGCCAAAATCAGCCCTCACGCTCCAAACTGCAAACGTCGAGCCCCTGCTCCCAGGCCAAAGGTGCCAGCCCCAAAACGCGTGCCTGCCCTCGAACCTCCCTTGCTGGCCCTCGCACAGCCCCACTCGCACTGGGGCTGCGGGCTCGCCCAGCCGAGCAAGGGCTCAACGTAGCGCCTTAAGTCACTCTCGGCCAAAATCAGCCCTCACGCTCCAAACTGCAAACGTCGAGCCCCTGCTCCCAGGCCAAAGGTGCCAGCCCCAAAACGCGTGCCTGCCCTCGAACCTCCCTTGCTGGCCCTCGCACATCCCCACTCGCACTGGGGCTGCGGGCTCGCCCAGCCGAGCAAGGGCTCAACGTAGCGCCTTACGTCACTCTCGGCCAAAATCAGCCCTCACGCTCCAAACTGCAAACGTCGAGCCCCTGCTCCCAGGCCAAAGGTGCCAGACCCAAAACGCGTGCCTGCCCTCGAACCTCCCTTGCTGGCCCTCGCACAGCCCCACTCGCACGGGGGCTGCGGGCTCGCCCAGCCGAGCAAGGGCTCAACGTAGCGCCTTACGTCACTCTCGGCCAAAATCAGCCCTCACGCTCCAAACTGCAAATGTCGAGCCCCTGCTCCCAGGCCAAAGGTGCCAGCCCCAAAACGCGTGCCTGGCCTCGAACCTCCCTTGCTGGCCCTCGCACAGCCCCATTCACATTGGGGCTGCGGGCTCGCCCAGCCAAGCAAGGGCTCAACGTAGCGCCTTACCTCACTCTCGGCCAAAATCAGCCCTCACACTCCAAACTGCAAACGTCGAGCCCCTGCTCCCAGGCCAAAGGTGCCAGCCCCAAAACGCGTGCCTGCCCTCAAACCTCCCTTGCTGGCCCTCGCACAGCCCCACTCGCACTGGGGCTGCGGGCTCGCCCAGCCGAGCAAGGGCTCAACGTAGCGCCTTACGTCACTCTCGGCCAAAATCAGCCCTCACGCTCCAAACTGCAAACGTCGAGCCCCTGCTCCCAGGCAAAGGTGCCAGCCCCAAAACGCGTGCCTGCCCTCGAACCTCCCTTGCTGGCCCTCGCACAGCCCCACTCGCACTGGGGCTGCGGGCTCGCCCAGCCGAGCAAGGGCTCAACGTAGCGCCTTACGTCACTCTCGGCCAAAATCAGCCCTCACGCTCCAAACTGCAAACGTCGAGCCCCTGCTCCCAGGCCAAAGGTGCCAGCCCCAAAACGCGTGCCTGCCCTCGAACCTCCCTTGCTGGCCCTCGCACAGCCCCACTCGCACTGGGGCTGCGGGCTCGCCCAGCCGAGCAAGGGCTCAACGTAGCGCCTTACGTCACTCTCGGCCAAAATCAGCCCTCACGCTCCAAACTGCAAACGTCGAGCCCCTGCTCCCAGGCCAAAGGTGCCAGCCCCAAAACGCGTGCCTGCCCTCGAACCTCCCTTGCTGGCCCTCGCACAGCCCCACTCGCACTGGGGCTGCGGGCTCGCCCAGCCGAGCAAGGGCTCAACGTAGCGCCTTACGTCACTCTCGGCCAAAATCAGCCCTCACGCTCCAAACTGCAAACGTCGAGCCCCTGCTCCCAGGCCAAAGGTGCCAGCCCCAAAACGCGTGCCTGCCCTCGAACCTCCCTTGCTGGCCCTCGCACAGCCCCACTCGCACTGGGGCTGCGGGCTCGCCCAGCCGAGCAAGGGCTCAACGTAGCGCCTTACGTCACTCTCGGCCAAAATCAGCCCTCACGCTCCAAACTGCAAACGTCGAGCCCCTGCTCCCAGGCCAAAGGTGCCAGCCCCAAAACGCGTGCCTGCCCTCGAACCTCCCTTGCTGGCCCTCGCACAGCCCCACTCGCACTGGGGCTGCGGGCTCGCCCAGCCGAGCAAGGGCTCAACGTAGCGCCTTACGTCACTCTCGGCCAAAATCAGCCCTCACGCTCCAAACTGCAAACGTCGAGCCCCTGCTCCCAGGCCAAAGGTGCCAGCCCCAAAACGCGTGCCTGCCCTCGAACCTCCCTTGCTGGCCCTCGCACAGCCCCACTCGCACTGGGGCTGCGGGCTCGCCCAGCCGAGCAAGGGCTCAACGTAGCGCCTTACGTCACTCTCGGCCAAAATCAGCCCTCACGCTCCAAACTGCAAACGTCGAGCCCCTGCTCCCAGGCCAAAGGTGCCAGCCCCAAAACGCGTGCCTGCCCTCGAACCTCCCTTGCTGGCCCTCGCACAGCCCCACTCGCACTGGGGCTGCGGGCTCGCCCAGCCGAGCAAGGGCTCAACGTAGCGCCTTACGTCACTCTCGGCCAAAATCAGCCCTCACGCTCCAAACTGCAAACGTCGAGCCCCTGCTCCCAGGCCAAAGGTGCCAGCCCCAAAACGCGTGCCTGCCCTCGAACCTCCCTTGCTGGCCCTCGCACAGCCCCACTCGCACTGGGGCTGCGGGCTCGCCCAGCCGAGCAAGGGCTCAACGTAGCGCCTTACGTCACTCTCGGCCAAAATCAGCCCTCACGCTCCAAACTGCAAACGTCGAGCCCCTGCTCCCAGGCCAAAGGTGCCTGCCCCAAAACGCGTGCCTGCCCTCGAACCTCCCTTGCTGGCCCTCGCACAGCCCCACTCGCACTGGGGCTGCGGGCTCGCCCAGCCGAGCAAGGGCTCAACGTAGCGCCTTACGTCACTCTCGGCCAAAATCAGCCCTCACGCTCCAAACTGCAAACGTCGAGCCCCTGCTCCCAGGCCAAAGGTGCCAGCCCCAAAACGCGTGCCTGCCCTCGAACCTCCCTTGCTGGCCCTCGCACAGCCCCACTCGCACTGGGGCTGCGGGCTCGCCCAGCCGAGCAAGGGCTCAACGTAGCGCCTTACGTCACTCTCGGCCAAAATCAGCCCTCACGCTCCAAACTGCAAACGTCGAGCCCCTGCTCCCAGGCCAAAGGTGCCAGCCCCAAAACGCGTGCCTGCCCTCGAACCTCCCTTGCTGGCCCTCGCACAGCCCCACTCGCACTGGGGCTGCGGGCTCGCCCAGCCGAGCAAGGGCTCAACGTAGCGCCTTACGTCACTCTCGGCCAAAATCAGCCCTCACGCTCCAAACTGCAAACGTCGAGCCCCTGCTCCCAGGCCAAAGGTGCCAGCCCCAAAACGCGTGCCTGCCCTCGAACCTCCCTTGCTGGCCCTCGCACAGCCCCACTCGCACTGGGGCTGCGGGCTCGCCCAGCCGAGCAAGGGCTCAACGTAGCGCCTTACGTCACTCTCGGCCAAAATCAGCCCTCACGCTCCAAACTGCAAACGTCGAGCCCCTGCTCCCAGGCCAAAGGTGCCAGCCCCAAAACGCGTGCCTGCCCTCGAACCTCCCTTGCTGGCCCTCGCACAGCCCCACTCGCACTGGGGCTGCGGGCTCGCCCAGCCGAGCAAGGGCTCAACGTAGCGCCTTACGTCACTCTCGGCCAAAATCAGCCCTCACGCTCCAAACTGCAAACGTCGAGCCCCTGCTCCCAGGCCAAAGGTGCCAGCCCCAAAACGCGTGCCTGCCCTCGAACCTCCCTTGCTGGCCCTCGCACAGCCCCACTCGCACTGGGGCTGCGGGCTCGCCCAGCCGAGCAAGGGCTCAACGTAGCGCCTTACGTCACTCTCGGCCAAAATCAGCCCTCACGCTCCAAACTGCAAACGTCGAGCCCCTGCTCCCAGGCCAAAGGTGCCAGCCCCAAAACGCGTGCCTGCCCTCGAACCTCCCTTGCTGGCCCTCGCACAGCCCCACTCGCACTGGGGCTGCGGGCTCGCCCAGCCGAGCAAGGGCTCAACGTAGCGCCTTACGTCACTCTCGGCCAAAATCAGCCCTCACGCTCCAAACTGCAAACGTCGAGCCCCTGCTCCCAGGCCAAAGGTGCCAGCCCCAAAACGCGTGCCTGCCCTCGAACCTCCCTTGCTGGCCCCCGCACAGCCCCACTCGCACTGGGGCTGCGGGCTCGCCCAGCCGAGCAAGGGCTCAACGTAGCGCCTTACGTCACTCTCGGCCAAAATCAGCCCTCACGCTCCAAACTGCAAACGTCGAGCCCCTGCTCCCAGGCCAAAGGTGCCAGCCCCAAAACGCGTGCCTGCCCTCGAACCTCCCTTGCTGGCCCTCGCACAGCCCCACTCGCACTGGGGCTGCGGGCTCGCCCAGCCGAGCAAGGGCTCAACGTAGCGCCTTACGTCACTCTCGGCCAAAATCAGCCCTCACGCTCCAAACTGCAAACGTCGAGCCCCTGCTCCCAGGCCAAAGGTGCCAGCCCCAAAACGCGTGCCTGCCCTCGAACCTCCCTTGCTGGCCCTCGCACAGCCCCACTCGCACTGGGGCTGCGGGCTCGCCCAGCCGAGCAAGGGCTCAACGTAGCGCCTTACGTCACTCTCGGCCAAAATCAGCCCTCACGCTCCAAACTGCAAACGTCGAGCCCCTGCTCCCAGGCCAAAGGTGCCAGCCCCAAAACGCGTGCCTGCCCTCGAACCTCCCTTGCTGGCCCTCGCACAGCCCCACTCGCACTGGGGCTGCGGGCTCGCCCAGCCGAGCAAGGGCTCAACGTAGCGCCTTACGTCACTCTCGGCCAAAATCAGCCCTCACGCTCCAAACTGCAAACGTCGAGCCCCTGCTCCCAGGCCAAAGGTGCCAGCCCCAAAACGCGTGCCTGCCCTCGAACCTCCCTTGCTGGCCCTCGCACAGCCCCACTCGCACTGGGGCTGCGGGCTCGCCCAGCCGAGCAAGGGCTCAACGTAGCGCCTTACGTCACTCTCGGCCAAAATCAGCCCTCACGCTCCAAACTGCAAACGTCGAGCCCCTGCTCCCAGGCCAAAGGTGCCAGCCCCAAAACGCGTGCCTGCCCTCGAACCTCCCTTGCTGGCCCTCGCACAGCCCCACTCGCACTGGGGCTGCGGGCTCGCCCAGCCGAGCAAGGGCTCAACGTAGCGCCTTACGTCACTCTCGGCCAAAATCAGCCCTCACGCTCCAAACTGCAAACGTCGAGCCCCTGCTCCCAGGCCAAAGGTGCCAGCCCCAAAACGCGTGCCTGCCCTCGAACCTCCCTTGCTGGCCCTCGCACAGCCCCACTCGCACTGGGGCTGCGGGCTCGCCCAGCCGAGCAAGGGCTCAACGTAGCGCCTTACGTCACTCTCGGCCAAAATCAGCCCTCACGCTCCAAACTGCAAACGTCGAGCCCCTGCTCCCAGGCCAAAGGTGCCAGACCCAAAACGCGTGCCTGCCCTCGAACCTCCCTTGCTGGCCCTCGCACAGCCCCACTCGCACTGGGGCTGCGGGCTCGCCCAGCCGAGCAAGGGCTCAACGTAGCGCCTTACGTCACTCTCGGCCAAAATCAGCCCTCACGCTCCAAACTGCAAACGTCGAGCCCCTGCTCCCAGGCCAAAGGTGCCAGCCCCAAAACGCGTGCCTGCCCTCGAACCTCCCTTGCTGGCCCTCGCACAGCCCCACTCGCACTGGGGCTGCGGGCTCGCCCAGCCGAGCAAGGGCTCAACGTAGCGCCTTACGTCACTCTCGGCCAAACTCAGCCCTCACGCTCCAAACTGCAAACGTCGAGCCCCTGCTCCCAGGCCAAAGGTGCCAGCCCCAAAACGCGTGCCTGCCCTCGAACCTCCCTTGCTGGCCCTCGCACAGCCCCACTCGCACTGGGGCTGCGGGCTCGCCCAGCCGAGCAAGGGCTCAACGTAGCGCCTTACGTCACTCTCGGCCAAAATCAGCCCTCACGCTCCAAACTGCAAACGTCGAGCCCCTGCTCCCAGGCCAAAGGTGCCAGCCCCAAAACGCGTGCCTGCCCTCGAACCTCCCTTGCTGGCCCTCGCACAGCCCCACTCGCACTGGGGCTGCGGGCTCGCCCAGCCGAGCAAGGGCTCAACGTAGCGCCTTACGTCACTCTCGGCCAAAATCAGCCCTCACGCTCCAAACTGCAAACGTCGAGCCCCTGCTCCCAGGCCAAAGGTGCCAGCCCCAAAACGCGTGCCTGCCCTCGAACCTCCCTTGCTGGCCCTCGCACAGCCCCACTCGCACTGGGGCTGCGGGCTCGCCCAGCCGAGCAAGGGCTCAACGTAGCGCCTTACGTCACTCTCGGCCAAAATCAGCCCTCACGCTCCAAACTGCAAACGTCGAGCCCCTGCTCCCAGGCCAAAGGTGCCAGCCCCAAAACGCGTGCCTGCCCTCGAACCTCCCTTGCTGGCCCTCGCACAGCCCCACTCGCACTGGGGCTGCGGGCTCGCCCAGCCGAGCAAGGGCTCAACGTAGCGCCTTACGTCACTCTCGGCCAAAATCAGCCCTCACGCTCCAAACTGCAAACGTCGAGCCCCTGCTCCCAGGCCAAAGGTGCCAGCCCCAAAACGCGTGCCTGCCCTCGAACCTCCCTTGGTGGCCCTCGCACAGCCCCACTCGCACTGGGGCTGCGGGCTCGCCCAGCCGAGCAAGGGCTCAACGTAGCGCCTTACGTCACTCTCGGCCAAAATCAGCCCTCACGCTCCAAACTGCAAACGTCGAGCCCCTGCTCCCAGGCCAAAGGTGCCAGCCCCAAAACGCGTGCCTGCCCTCGAACCTCCCTTGCTGGCCCCCGCACAGCCCCACTCGCACTGGGGCTGCGGGCTCGCCCAGCCGAGCAAGGGCTCAACGTAGCGCCTTACGTCACTCTCGGCCAAAATCAGCCCTCACGCTCCAAACTGCAAACGTCGAGCCCCTGCTCCCAGGCCAAAGGTGCCAGCCCCAAAACGCGTGCCTGCCCTCGAACCTCCCTTGCTGGCCCTCGCACAGCCCCACTCGCACTGGGGCTGCGGGCTCGCCCAGCCGAGCAAGGGCTCAACGTAGCGCCTTACGTCACTCTCGGCCAAAATCAGCCCTCACGCTCCAAACTGCAAACGTCGAGCCCCTGCTCCCAGGCCAAAGGTGCCAGCCCCAAAACGCGTGCCTGCCCTCGAACCTCCCTTGCTGGCCCTCGCACAGCCCCACTCGCACTGGGGCTGCGGGCTCGCCCAGCCGAGCAAGGGCTCAACGTAGCGCCTTACGTCACTCTCGGCCAAAATCAGCCCTCACGCTCCAAACTGCAAACGTCGAGCCCCTGCTCCCAGGCCAAAGGTGCCAGCCCCAAAACGCGTGCCTGCCCTCGAACCTCCCTTGCTGGCCCTCGCACAGCCCCACTCGCACTGGGGCTGCGGGCTCGCCCAGCCGAGCAAGGGCTCAACGTAGCGCCTTACGTCACTCTCGGCCAAAATCAGCCCTCACGCTCCAAACTGCAAACGTCGAGCCCCTGCTCCCAGGCCAAAGGTGCCAGCCCCAAAACGCGTGCCTGCCCTCGAACCTCCCTTGCTGGCCCTCGCACAGCCCCACTCGCACTGGGGCTGCGGGCTCGCCCAGCCGAGCAAGGGCTCAACGTAGCGCCTTACGTCACTCTCGGCCAAAATCAGCCCTCACGCTCCAAACTGCAAACGTCGAGCCCCTGCTCCCAGGCCAAAGGTGCCAGCCCCAAAACGCGTGCCTGCCCTCGAACCTCCCTTGCTGGCCCTCGCACAGCCCCACTCGCACTGGGGCTGCGGGCTCGCCCAGCCGAGCAAGGGCTCAACGTAGCGCCTTACGTCACTCTCGGCCAAAATCAGCCCTCACGCTCCAAACTGCAAACGTCGAGCCCCTGCTCCCAGGCCAAAGGTGCCAGCCCCAAAACGCGTGCCTGCCCTCGAACCTCCCTTGCTGGCCCTCGCACAGCCCCACTCGCACTGGGGCTGCGGGCTCGCCCAGCCGAGCAAGGGCTCAACGTAGCGCCTTACGTCACTCTCGGCCAAAATCAGCCCTCACGCTCCAAACTGCAAACGTCGAGCCCCTGCTCCCAGGCCAAAGGTGCCAGCCCCAAAACGCGTGCCTGCCCTCGAACCTCCCTTGCTGGCCCTCGCACAGCCCCACTCGCACTGGGGCTGCGGGCTCGCCCAGCCGAGCAAGGGCTCAACGTAGCGCCTTACGTCACTCTCGGCCAAAATCAGCCCTCACGCTCCAAACTGCAAACGTCGAGCCCCTGCTCCCAGGCCAAAGGTGCCAGCCCCAAAACGCGTGCCTGCCCTCGAACCTCCCTTGCTGGCCCTCGCACAGCCCCACTCGCACTGGGGCTGCGGGCTCGCCCAGCCGAGCAAGGGCTCAACGTAGCGCCTTACGTCACTCTCGGCCAAAATCAGCCCTCACGCTCCAAACTGCAAACGTCGAGCCCCTGCTCCCAGGCCAAAGGTGCCAGCCCCAAAACGCGTGCCTGCCCTCGAACCTCCCTTGCTGGCCCTCGCACAGCCCCACTCGCACTGGGGCTGCGGGCTCGCCCAGCCGAGCAAGGGCTCAACGTAGCGCCTTACGTCACTCTCGGCCAAAATCAGCCCTCACGCTCCAAACTGCAAACGTCGAGCCCCTGCTCCCAGGCCAAAGGTGCCAGCCCCAAAACGCGGGCCTGCCCTCGAACCTCCCTTGCTGGCCCTCGCACAGCCCCACTCGCACTGGGGCTGCGGGCTCGCCCAGCCGAGCAAGGGCTCAACGTAGCGCCTTACGTCACTCTCGGCCAAAATCAGCCCTCACGCTCCAAACTGCAAACGTCGAGCCCCTGCTCCCAGGCCAAAGGTGCCAGCCCCAAAACGCCTGCCTGCCCTCGAACCTCCCTTGCTGGCCCTCGCACAGCCCCACTCGCACTGGGGCTGCGGGCTCGCCCAGCCGAGCAAGGGCTCAACGTAGCGCCTTACGTCACTCTCGGCCAAAATCAGCCCTCACGCTCCAAACTGCAAACGTCGAGCCCCTGCTCCCAGGCCAAAGGTGCCAGCCCCAAAACGCGTGCCTGCCCTCGAACCTCCCTTGCTGGCCCTCGCACAGCCCCACTCGCACTGGGGCTGCGGGCTCGCCCAGCCGAGCAAGGGCTCAACGTAGCGCCTTACGTCACTCTCGGCCAAAATCATCCCTCACGCTCCAAACTGCAAACGTCGAGCCCCTGCTCCCAGGCCAAAGGTGCCAGCCCCAAAACGCGTGCCTGCCCTCGAACCTCCCTTGCTGGCCCTCGCACAGCCCCACTCGCACTGGGGCTGCGGGCTCGCCCAGCCGAGCAAGGGCTCAACGTAGCGCCTTACGTCACTCTCGGCCAAAATCAGCCCTCACGCTCCAAACTGCAAACGTCGAGCCCCTGCTCCCAGGCCAAAGGTGCCAGCCCCAAAACGCGTGCCTGCCCTCGAACCTCCCTTGCTGGCCCTCGCACAGCCCCACTCGCACTGGGGCTGCGGGCTCGCCCAGCCGAGCAAGGGCTCAACGTAGCGCCTTACGTCACTCTCGGCCAAAATCAGCCCTCACGCTCCAAACTGCAAACGTCGAGCCCCTGCTCCCAGGCCAAAGGTGCCAGCCCCAAAACGCGTGCCTGCCCTCGAACCTCCCTTGCTGGCCCTCGCACAGCCCCACTCGCACTGGGGCTGCGGGCTCGCCCAGCCGAGCAAGGGCTCAACGTAGCGCCTTACGTCACTCTCGGCCAAAATCAGCCCTCACGCTCCAAACTGCAAACGTCGAGCCCCTGCTCCCAGGCCAAAGGTGCCAGCCCCAAAACGCGTGCCTGCCCTCGAACCTCCCTTGCTGGCCCTCGCACAGCCCCACTCGCACTGGGGCTGCGGGCTCGCCCAGCCGAGCAAGGGCTCAACGTAGCGCCTTACGTCACTCTCGGCCAAAATCAGCCCTCACGCTCCAAACTGCAAACGTCGAGCCCCTGCTCCCAGGCCAAAGGTGCCAGCCCCAAAACGCGTGCCTGCCCTCGAACCTCCCTTGCTGGCCCTCGCACAGCCCCACTCGCACTGGGGCTGCGGGCTCGCCCAGCCGAGCAAGGGCTCAACGTAGCGCCTTACGTCACTCTCGGCCAAAATCAGCCCTCACGCTCCAAACTGCAAACGTCGAGCCCCTGCTCCCAGGCCAAAGGTGCCAGCCCCAAAACGCGTGCCTGCCCTCGAACCTCCCTTGCTGGCCCTCGCACAGCCCCACTCGCACTGGGGCTGCGGGCTCGCCCAGCCGAGCAAGGGCTCAACGTAGCGCCTTACGTCACTCTCGGCCAAAATCAGCCCTCACGCTCCAAACTGCAAACGTCGAGCCCCTGCTCCCAGGCCAAAGGTGCCAGCCCCAAAACGCGTGCCTGCCCTCGAACCTCCCTTGCTGGCCCTCGCACAGCCCCACTCGCACTGGGGCTGCGGGCTCGCCCAGCCGAGCAAGGGCTCAACGTAGCGCCTTACGTCACTCTCGGCCAAAATCAGCCCTCACGCTCCAAACTGCAAACGTCGAGCCCCTGCTCCCAGGCCAAAGGTGCCAGCCCCAAAACGCGTGCCTGCCCTCGAACCTCCCTTGCTGGCCCTCGCACAGCCCCACTCGCACTGGGGCTGCGGGCTCGCCCAGCCGAGCAAGGGCTCAACGTAGCGCCTTACGTCACTCTCGGCCAAAATCAGCCCTCACGCTCCAAACTGCAAACGTCGAGCCCCTGCTCCCAGGCCAAAGGTGCCAGCCCCAAAACGCGTGCCTGCCCTCGAACCTCCCTTGCTGGCCCTCGCACAGCCCCACTCGCACTGGGGCTGCGGGCTCGCCCAGCCGAGCAAGGGCTCAACGTAGCGCCTTACGTCACTCTCGGCCAAAATCAGCCCTCACGCTCCAAACTGCAAACGTCGAGCCCCTGCTCCCAGGCCAAAGGTGCCAGCCCCAAAACGCGTGCCTGCCCTCGAACCTCCCTTGCTGGCCCTCGCACAGCCCCACTCGCACTGGGGCTGCGGGCTCGCCCAGCCGAGCAAGGGCTCAACGTAGCGCCTTACGTCACTCTCGGCCAAAATCAGCCCTCACGCTCCAAACTGCAAACGTCGAGCCCCTGCTCCCAGGCCAAAGGTGCCAGCCCCAAAACGCGTGCCTGCCCTCGAACCTCCCTTGCTGGCCCTCGCACAGCCCCACTCGCACTGGGGCTGCGGGCTCGCCCAGCCGAGCAAGGGCTCAACGTAGCGCCTTACGTCACTCTCGGCCAAAATCAGCCCTCACGCTCCAAACTGCAAACGTCGAGCCCCTGCTCCCAGGCCAAAGGTGCCAGCCCCAAAACGCGTGCCTGCCCTCGAACCTCCCTTGCTGGCCCTCGCACAGCCCCACTCGCACTGGGGCTGCGGGCTCGCCCAGCCGAGCAAGGGCTCAACGTAGCGCCTTACGTCACTCTCGGCCAAAATCAGCCCTCACGCTCCAAACTGCAAACGTCGAGCCCCTGCTCCCAGGCCAAAGGTGCCAGCCCCAAAACGCGTGCCTGCCCTCGAACCTCCCTTGCTGGCCCTCGCACAGCCCCACTCGCACTGGGGCTGCGGGCTCGCCCAGCCGAGCAAGGGCTCAACGTAGCGCCTTACGTCACTCTCGGCCAAAATCAGCCCTCACGCTCCAAACTGCAAACGTCGAGCCCCTGCTCCCAGGCCAAAGGTGCCAGCCCCAAAACGCGTGCCTGCCCTCGAACCTCCCTTGCTGGCCCTCGCACAGCCCCACTCGCACTGGGGCTGCGGGCTCGCCCAGCCGAGCAAGGGCTCAACGTAGCGCCTTACGTCACTCTCGGCCAAAATCAGCCCTCACGCTCCAAACTGCAAACGTCGAGCCCCTGCTCCCAGGCCAAAGGTGCCAGCCCCAAAACGCGTGCCTGCCCTCGAACCTCCCTTGCTGGCCCTCGCACAGCCCCACTCGCACTGGGGCTGCGGGCTCGCCCAGCCGAGCAAGGGCTCAACGTAGCGCCTTACGTCACTCTCGGCCAAAATCAGCCCTCACGCTCCAAACTGCAAACGTCGAGCCCCTGCTCCCAGGCCAAAGGTGCCAGCCCCAAAACGCGTGCCTGCCCTCGAACCTCCCTTGCTGGCCCTCGCACAGCCCCACTCGCACTGGGGCTGCGGGCTCGCCCAGCCGAGCAAGGGCTCAACGTAGCGCCTTACGTCACTCTCGGCCAAAATCAGCCCTCACGCTCCAAACTGCAAACGTCGAGCCCCTGCTCCCAGGCCTAAGGTGCCAGCCCCAAAACGCGTGCCTGCCCTCGAACCTCCCTTGCTGGCCCTCGCACAGCCCCACTCGCACTGGGGCTGCGGGCTCGCCCAGCCGAGCAAGGGCTCAACGTAGCGCCTTACGTCACTCTCGGCCAAAATCAGCCCTCACGCTCCAAACTGCAAACGTCGAGCCCCTGCTCCCAGGCCAAAGGTGCCAGCCCCAAAACGCGTGCCTGCCCTCGAACCTCCCTTGCTGGCCCTCGCACAGCCCCACTCGCACTGGGGCTGCGGGCTCGCCCAGCCGAGCAAGGGCTCAACGTAGCGCCTTACGTCACTCTCGGCCAAAATCAGCCCTCACGCTCCAAACTGCAAACGTCGAGCCCCTGCTCCCAGGCCAAAGGTGCCAGCCCCAAAACGCGTGCCTGCCCTCGAACCTCCCTTGCTGGCCCTCGCACAGCCCCACTCGCACTGGGGCTGCGGGCTCGCCCAGCCGAGCAAGGGCTCAACGTAGCGCCTTACGTCACTCTCGGCCAAAATCAGCCCTCACGCTCCAAACTGCAAACGTCGAGCCCCTGCTCCCAGGCCAAAGGTGCCAGCCCCAAAACGCGTGCCTGCCCTCGAACCTCCCTTGCTGGCCCTCGCACAGCCCCACTCGCACTGGGGCTGCGGGCTCGCCCAGCCGAGCAAGGGCTCAACGTAGCGCCTTACGTCACTCTCGGCCAAAATCAGCCCTCACGCTCCAAACTGCAAACGTCGAGCCCCTGCTCCCAGGCCAAAGGTGCCAGCCCCAAAACGCGTGCCTGCCCTCGAACCTCCCTTGCTGGCCCTCGCACAGCCCCACTCGCACTGGGGCTGCGGGCTCGCCCAGCCGAGCAAGGGCTCAACGTAGCGCCTTACGTCACTCTCGGCCAAAATCAGCCCTCACGCTCCAAACTGCAAACGTCGAGCCCCTGCTCCCAGGCCAAAGGTGCCAGCCCCAAAACGCGTGCCTGCCCTCGAACCTCCCTTGCTGGCCCTCGCACAGCCCCACTCGCACTGGGGCTGCGGGCTCGCCCAGCCGAGCAAGGGCTCAACGTAGCGCCTTACGTCACTCTCGGCCAAAATCAGCCCTCACGCTCCAAACTGCAAACGTCGAGCCCCTGCTCCCAGGCCAAAGGTGCCAGCCCCAAAACGCGTGCCTGCCCTCGAACCTCCCTTGCTGGCCCTCGCACAGCCCCACTCGCACTGGGGCTGCGGGCTCGCCCAGCCGAGCAAGGGCTCAACGTAGCGCCTTACGTCACTCTCGGCCAAAATCAGCCCTCACGCTCCAAACTGCAAACGTCGAGCCCCTGCTCCCAGGCCAAAGGTGCCAGCCCCAAAACGCGTGCCTGCCCTCGAACCTCCCTTGCTGGCCCTCGCACAGCCCCACTCGCACTGGGGCTGCGGGCTCGCCCAGCCGAGCAAGGGCTCAACGTAGCGCCTTACGTCACTCTCGGCCAAAATCAGCCCTCACGCTCCAAACTGCAAACGTCGAGCCCCTGCTCCCAGGCCAAAGGTGCCAGCCCCAAAACGCGTGCCTGCCCTCGAACCTCCCTTGCTGGCCCTCGCACAGCCCCACTCGCACTGGGGCTGCGGGCTCGCCCAGCCCAGCAAGGGCTCAACGTAGCGCCTTACGTCACTCTCGGCCAAAATCAGCCCTCACGCTCCAAACTGCAAACGTCGAGCCCCTGCTCCCAGGCCAAAGGTGCCAGCCCCAAAACGCGTGCCTGCCCTCGAACCTCCCTTGCTGGCCCTCGCACAGCCCCACTCGCACTGGGGCTGCGGGCTCGCCCAGCCGAGCAAGGGCTCAACGTAGCGCCTTACGTCACTCTCGGCCAAAATCAGCCCTCACGCTCCAAACTGCAAACGTCGAGCCCCTGCTCCCAGGCCAAAGGTGCCAGCCCCAAAACGCGTGCCTGCCCTCGAACCTCCCTTGCTGGCCCTCGCACAGCCCCACTCGCACTGGGGCTGCGGGCTCGCCCAGCCGAGCAAGGGCTCAACGTAGCGCCTTACGTCACTCTCGGCCAAAATCAGCCCTCACGCTCCAAACTGCAAACGTCGAGCCCCTGCTCCCAGGCCAAAGGTGCCAGCCCCAAAACGCGTGCCTGCCCTCGAACCTCCCTTGCTGGCCCTCGCACAGCCCCACTCGCACTGGGGCTGCGGGCTCGCCCAGCCGAGCAAGGGCTCAACGTAGCGCCTTACGTCACTCTCGGCCAAAATCAGCCCTCACGCTCCAAACTGCAAACGTCGAGCCCCTGCTCCCAGGCCAAAGGTGCCAGCCCCAAAACGCGTGCCTGCCCTCGAACCTCCCTTGCTGGCCCTCGCACAGCCCCACTCGCACTGGGGCTGCGGGCTCGCCCAGCCGAGCAAGGGCTCAACGTAGCGCCTTACGTCACTCTCGGCCAAAATCAGCCCTCACGCTCCAAACTGCAAACGTCGAGCCCCTGCTCCCAGGCCAAAGGTGCCAGCCCCAAAACGCGTGCCTGCCCTCGAACCTCCCTTGCTGGCCCTCGCACAGCCCCACTCGCACTGGGGCTGCGGGCTCGCCCAGCCGAGCAAGGGCTCAACGTAGCGCCTTACGTCACTCTCGGCCAAAATCAGCCCTCACGCTCCAAACTGCAAACGTCGAGCCCCTGCTCCCAGGCCAAAGGTGCCAGCCCCAAAACGCGTGCCTGCCCTCGAACCTCCCTTGCTGGCCCTCGCACAGCCCCACTCGCACTGGGGCTGCGGGCTCGCCCAGCCGAGCAAGGGCTCAACGTAGCGCCTTACGTCACTCTCGGCCAAAATCAGCCCTCACGCTCCAAACTGCAAACGTCGAGCCCCTGCTCCCAGGCCAAAGGTGCCAGCCCCAAAACGCGTGCCTGCCCTCGAACCTCCCTTGCTGGCCCTCGCACAGCCCCACTCGCACTGGGGCTGCGGGCTCGCCCAGCCGAGCAAGGGCTCAACGTAGCGCCTTACGTCACTCTCGGCCAAAATCAGCCCTCACGCTCCAAACTGCAAACGTCGAGCCCCTGCTCCCAGGCCAAAGGTGCCAGCCCCAAAACGCGTGCCTGCCCTCGAACCTCCCTTGCTGGCCCTCGCACAGCCCCACTCGCACTGGGGCTGCAGGCTCGCCCAGCCGAGCAAGGGCTCAACGTAGCGCCTTACGTCACTCTCGGCCAAAATCAGCCCTCACGCTCCAAACTGCAAACGTCGAGCCCCTGCTCCCAGGCCAAAGGTGCCAGCCCCAAAACGCGTGCCTGCCCTCGAACCTCCCTTGCTGGCCCTCGCACAGCCCCACTCGCACTGGGGCTGCGGGCTCGCCCAGCCGAGCAAGGGCTCAACGTAGCGCCTTACGTCACTCTCGGCCAAAATCAGCCCTCACGCTCCAAACTGCAAACGTCGAGCCCCTGCTCCCAGGCCAAAGGTGCCAGCCCCAAAACGCGTGCCTGCCCTCGAACCTCCCTTGCTGGCCCTCGCACAGCCCCACTCGCACTGGGGCTGCGGGCTCGCCCAGCCGAGCAAGGGCTCAACGTAGCGCCTTACGTCACTCTCGGCCAAAATCAGCCCTCACGCTCCAAACTGCAAACGTCGAGCCCCTGCTCCCAGGCCAAAGGTGCCAGCCCCAAAACGCGTGCCTGCCCTCGAACCTCCCTTGCTGGCCCTCGCACAGCCCCACTCGCACTGGGGCTGCGGGCTCGCCCAGCCGAGCAAGGGCTCAACGTAGCGCCTTACGTCACTCTCGGCCAAAATCAGCCCTCACGCTCCAAACTGCAAACGTCGAGCCCCTGCTCCCAGGCCAAAGGTGCCAGCCCCAAAACGCGTGCCTGCCCTCGAACCTCCCTTGCTGGCCCTCGCACAGCCCCACTCGCACTGGGGCTGCGGGCTCGCCCAGCCGAGCAAGGGCTCAACGTAGCGCCTTACGTCACTCTCGGCCAAAATCAGCCCTCACGCTCCAAACTGCAAACGTCGAGCCCCTGCTCCCAGGCCAAAGGTGCCAGCCCCAAAACGCGTGCCTGCCCTCGAACCTCCCTTGCTGGCCCTCGCACAGCCCCACTCGCACTGGGGCTGCGGGCTCGCCCAGCCGAGCAAGGGCTCAACGTAGCGCCTTACGTCACTCTCGGCCAAAATCAGCCCTCACGCTCCAAACTGCTAACGTCGAGCCCCTGCTCCCAGGCCAAAGGTGCCAGCCCAAAACGCGTGCCTGCCCTCGAACCTCCCTTGCTGGCCCTCGCACAGCCCCACTCGCACTGGGGCTGCGGGCTCGCCCAGCCGAGCAAGGGCTCAACGTAGCGCCTTACGTCACTCTCGGCCAAAATCAGCCCTCACGCTCCAAACTGCAAACGTCGAGCCCCTGCTCCCAGGCCAAAGGTGCCAGCCCCAAAACGCGTGCCTGCCCTCGAACCTCCCTTGCTGGCCCTCGCACAGCCCCACTCGCACTGGGGCTGCGGGCTCGCCCAGCCGAGCAAGGGCTCAACGTAGCGCCTTACGTCACTCTCGGCCAAAATCAGCCCTCACGCTCCAAACTGCAAACGTCGAGCCCCTGCTCCCAGGCCAAAGGTGCCAGCCCCAAAACGCGTGCCTGCCCTCGAACCTCCCTTGCTGGCCCTCGCACAGCCCCACTCGCACTGGGGCTGCGGGCTCGCCCAGCCGAGCAAGGGCTCAACGTAGCGCCTTACGTCACTCTCGGCCAAAATCAGCCCTCACGCTCCAAACTGCAAACGTCGAGCCCCTGCTCCCAGGCCAAAGGTGCCAGCCCCAAAACGCGTGCCTGCCCTCGAACCTCCCTTGCTGGCCCTCGCACAGCCCCACTCGCACTGGGGCTGCGGGCTCGCCCAGCCGAGCAAGGGCTCAACGTAGCGCCTTACGTCACTCTCGGCCAAAATCAGCCCTCACGCTCCAAACTGCAAACGTCGAGCCCCTGCTCCCAGGCCAAAGGTGCCAGCCCCAAAACGCGTGCCTGCCCTCGAACCTCCCTTGCTGGCCCTCGCACAGCCCCACTCGCACTGGGGCTGCGGGCTCGCCCAGCCGAGAAAGGGCTCAACGTAGCGCCTTACCTCACTCTCGGCGAAAATCAGCCCTCACGCTCCAAACTGCAAACGTCGAGCCCCTGCTCCCAGGCCAAAGGTGCCAGACCCAAAACGCGTGCCTGCCCTCGAACCTCCCTTGCTGGCCCTCGCACAGCCCCACTCGCACTGGGGCTGCGGGCTCGCCCAGCCGAGCAAGGGCTCAACGTAGCGCCTTACGTCACTCTCGGCCAAAATCAGCCCTCACGCTCCAAACTGCAAACGTCGAGCCCCTGCTCCCAGGCCAAAGGTGCCAGCCCCAAAACGCGTGCCTGCCCTCGAACCTCCCTTGCTGGCCCTCGCACAGCCCCACTCGCACTGGGGCTGCGGGCTCGCCCAGCCGAGCAAGGGCTCAACGTAGCGCCTTACGTCACTCTCGGCCAAAATCAGCCCTCACGCTCCAAACTGCAAACGTCGAGCCCCTGCTCCCAGGCCAAAGGTGCCAGCCCCAAAACGCGTGCCTGCCCTCGAACCTCCCTTGCTGGCCCTCGCACAGCCCCACTCGCACTGGGGCTGCGGGCTCGCCCAGCCGAGCAAGGGCTCAACGTAGCGCCTTACGTCACTCTCGGCCAAAATCAGCCCTCACGCTCCAAACTGCAAACGTCGAGCCCCTGCTCCCAGGCCAAAGGTGCCAGCCCCAAAACGCGTGCCTGGCCTCGAACCTCCCTTGCTGGCCCTCGCACAGCCCCACTCGCACTGGGGCTGCGGGCTCGCCCAGCCGAGCAAGGGCTCAACGTAGCGCCTTACGTCACTCTCGGCCAAAATCAGCCCTCACGCTCCAAACTGCAAACGTCGAGCCCCTGCTCCCAGGCCAAAGGTGCCAGCCCCAAAACGCGTGCCTGCCCTCGAACCTCCCTTGCTGGCCCTCGCACAGCCCCACTCGCACTGGGGCTGCGGGCTCGCCCAGCCGAGCAAGGGCTCAACGTAGCGCCTTACGTCACTCTCGGCCAAAATCAGCCCTCACGCTCCAAACTGCAAACGTCGAGCCCCTGCTCCCAGGCCAAAGGTGCCAGCCCCAAAACGCGTGCCTGCCCTCGAACCTCCCTTGCTGGCCCTCGCACAGCCCCACTCGCACTGGGGCTGCGGGCTCGCCCAGCCGAGCAAGGGCTCAACGTAGCGCCTTACGTCACTCTCGGCCAAAATCAGCCCTCACGCTCCAAACTGCAAACGTCGAGCCCCTGCTCCCAGGCCAAAGGTGCCAGCCCAAAACGCGTGCCTGCCCTCGAACCTCCCTTGCTGGCCCTCGCACAGCCCCACTCGCACTGGGGCTGCGGGCTCGCCCAGCCGAGCAAGGGCTCAACGTAGCGCCTTACGTCACTCTCGGCCAAAATCAGCCCTCACGCTCCAAACTGCAAACGTCGAGCCCCTGCTCCCAGGCCAAAGGTGCCAGCCCCAAAACGCGTGCCTGCCCTCGAACCTCCCTTGCTGGCCCTCGCACAGCCCCACTCGCACTGGGGCTGCGGGCTCGCCCAGCCGAGCAAGGGCTCAACGTAGCGCCTTACGTCACTCTCGGCCAAAATCAGCCCTCACGCTCCAAACTGCAAACGTCGAGCCCCTGCTCCCAGGCCAAAGGTGCCAGCCCCAAAACGCGTGCCTGGCCTCGAACCTCCCTTGCTGGCCCTCGCACAGCCCCACTCGCACTGGGGCTGCGGGCTCGCCCAGCCGAGCAAGGGCTCAACGTAGCGCCTTACGTCACTCTCGGCCAAAATCAGCCCTCACGCTCCAAACTGCAAACGTCGAGCCCCTGCTCCCAGGCCAAAGGTGCCAGCCCCAAAACGCGTGCCTGCCCTCGAACCTCCCTTGCTGGCCCTCGCACAGCCCCACTCGCACTGGGGCTGCGGGCTCGCCCAGCCGAGCAAGGGCTCAACGTAGCGCCTTACGTCACTCTCGGCCAAAATCAGCCCTCACGCTCCAAACTGCAAACGTCGAGCCCCTGCTCCCAGGCCAAAGGTGCCAGCCCCAAAACGCGTGCCTGCCCTCGAACCTCCCTTGCTGGCCCTCGCACAGCCCCACTCGCACTGGGGCTGCGGGCTCGCCCAGCCGAGCAAGGGCTCAACGTAGCGCCTTACGTCACTCTCGGCCAAAATCAGCCCTCACGCTCCAAACTGCAAACGTCGAGCCCCTGCTCCCAGGCCAAAGGTGCCAGCCCCAAAACGCGTGCCTGCCCTCGAACCTCCCTTGCTGGCCCTCGCACAGCCCCACTCGCACTGGGGCTGCGGGCTCGCCCAGCCGAGCAAGGGCTCAACGTAGCGCCTTACGTCACTCTCGGCCAAAATCAGCCCTCACGCTCCAAACTGCAAACGTCGAGCCCCTGCTCCCAGGCCAAAGGTGCCAGCCCCAAAACGCGTGCCTGCCCTCGAACCTCCCTTGCTGGCCCTCGCACAGCCCCACTCGCACTGGGGCTGCGGGCTCGCCCAGCCGAGCAAGGGCTCAACGTAGCGCCTTACGTCACTCTCGGCCAAAATCAGCCCTCACGCTCCAAACTGCAAACGTCGAGCCCCTGCTCCCAGGCCAAAGGTGCCAGCCCCAAAACGCGTGCCTGCCCTCGAACCTCCCTTGCTGGCCCTCGCACAGCCCCACTCGCACTGGGGCTGCGGGCTCGCCCAGCCGAGCAAGGGCTCAACGTAGCGCCTTACGTCACTCTCGGCCAAAATCAGCCCTCACGCTCCAAACTGCAAACGTCGAGCCCCTGCTCCCAGGCCAAAGGTGCCAGCCCCAAAACGCGTGCCTGCCCTCGAACCTCCCTTGCTGGCCCTCGCACAGCCCCACTCGCACTGGGGCTGCGGGCTCGCCCAGCCGAGCAAGGGCTCAACGTAGCGCCTTACGTCACTCTCGGCCAAAATCAGCCCTCACGCTCCAAACTGCAAACGTCGAGCCCCTGCTCCCAGGCCAAAGGTGCCAGCCCCAAAACGCGTGCCTGCCCTCGAACCTCCCTTGCTGGCCCTCGCACAGCCCCACTCGCACTGGGGCTGCGGGCTCGCCCAGCCGAGCAAGGGCTCAACGTAGCGCCTTACGTCACTCTCGGCCAAAATCAGCCCTCACGCTCCAAACTGCAAACGTCGAGCCCCTGCTCCCAGGCCAAAGGTGCCAGCCCCAAAACGCGTGCCTGCCCTCAAACCTCCCTTGCTGGCCCTCGCACAGCCCCACTCGCACTGGGGCTGCGGGCTCGCCCAGCCGAGCAAGGGCTCAACGTAGCGCCTTACGTCACTCTCGGCCAAAATCAGCCCTCACGCTCCAAACTGCAAACGTCGAGCCCCTGCTCCCAGGCCAAAGGTGCCAGCCCCAAAACGCGTGCCTGCCCTCGAACCTCCCTTGCTGGCCCTCGCACAGCCCCACTCGCACTGGGGCTGCGGGCTCGCCCAGCCGAGCAAGGGCTCAACGTAGCGCCTTACGTCACTCTCGGCCAAAATCAGCCCTCACGCTCCAAACTGCAAACGTCGAGCCCCTGCTCCCAGGCCAAAGGTGCCAGCCCCAAAACGCGTGCCTGCCCTCGAACCTCCCTTGCTGGCCCTCGCACAGCCCCACTCGCACTGGGGCTGCGGGCTCGCCCAGCCGAGCAAGGGCTCAACGTAGCGCCTTACGTCACTCTCGGCCAAAATCAGCCCTCACGCTCCAAACTGCAAACGTCGAGCCCCTGCTCCCAGGCCAAAGGTGCCAGCCCCAAAACGCGTGCCTGCCCTCGAACCTCCCTTGCTGGCCCTCGCACAGCCCCACTCGCACTGGGGCTGCGGGCTCGCCCAGCCGAGCAAGGGCTCAACGTAGCGCCTTACGTCACTCTCGGCCAAAATCAGCCCTCACGCTCCAAACTGCAAACGTCGAGCCCCTGCTCCCAGGCCAAAGGTGCCAGCCCCAAAACGCGTGCCTGCCCTCGAACCTCCCTTGCTGGCCCTCGCACAGCCCCACTCGCACTGGGGCTGCGGGCTCGCCCAGCCGAGCAAGGGCTCAACGTAGCGCCTTACGTCACTCTCGGCCAAAATCAGCCCTCACGCTCCAAACTGCAAACGTCGAGCCCCTGCTCCCAGGCCAAAGGTGCCAGCCCCAAAACGCGTGCCTGCCCTCGAACCTCCCTTGCTGGCCCTCGCACAGCCCCACTCGCACTGGGGCTGCGGGCTCGCCCAGCCGAGCAAGGGCTCAACGTAGCGCCTTACGTCACTCTCGGCCAAAATCAGCCCTCACGCTCCAAACTGCAAACGTCGAGCCCCTGCTCCCAGGCCAAAGGTGCCAGCCCCAAAACGCGTGCCTGCCCTCGAACCTCCCTTGCTGGCCCTCGCACAGCCCCACTCGCACTGGGGCTGCGGGCTCGCCCAGCCGAGCAAGGGCTCAACGTAGCGCCTTACGTCACTCTCGGCCAAAATCAGCCCTCACGCTCCAAACTGCAAACGTCGAGCCCCTGCTCCCAGGCCAAAGGTGCCAGCCCCAAAACGCGTGCCTGCCCTCGAACCTCCCTTGCTGGCCCTCGCACAGCCCCACTCGCACTGGGGCTGCGGGCTCGCCCAGCCGAGCAAGGGCTCAACGTAGCGCCTTACGTCACTCTCGGCCAAAATCAGCCCTCACGCTCCAAACTGCAAACGTCGAGCCCCTGCTCCCAGGCCAAAGGTGCCAGCCCCAAAACGCGTGCCTGCCCTCGAACCTCCCTTGCTGGCCCTCGCACAGCCCCACTCGCACTGGGGCTGCGGGCTCGCCCAGCCGAGCAAGGGCTCAACGTAGCGCCTTACGTCACTCTCGGCCAAAATCAGCCCTCACGCTCCAAACTGCAAACGTCGAGCCCCTGCTCCCAGGCCAAAGGTGCCAGCCCCAAAACGCGTGCCTGCCCTCGAACCTCCCTTGCTGGCCCTCGCACAGCCCCACTCGCACTGGGGCTGCGGGCTCGCCCAGCCGAGCAAGGGCTCAACGTAGCGCCTTACGTCACTCTCGGCCAAAATCAGCCCTCACGCTCCAAACTGCAAACGTCGAGCCCCTGCTCCCAGGCCAAAGGTGCCAGCCCCAAAACGCGTGCCTGCCCTCGAACCTCCCTTGCTGGCCCTCGCACAGCCCCACTCGCACTGGGGCTGCGGGCTCGCCCAGCCGAGCAAGGGCTCAACGTAGCGCCTTACGTCACTCTCGGCCAAAATCAGCCCTCACGCTCCAAACTGCAAACGTCGAGCCCCTGCTCCCAGGCCAAAGGTGCCAGCCCCAAAACGCGTGCCTGCCCTCGAACCTCCCTTGCTGGCCCTCGCACAGCCCCACTCGCACTGGGGCTGCGGGCTCGCCCAGCCGAGCAAGGGCTCAACGTAGCGCCTTACGTCACTCTCGGCCAAAATCAGCCCTCACGCTCCAAACTGCAAACGTCGAGCCCCTGCTCCCAGGCCAAAGGTGCCAGCCCCAAAACGCGTGCCTGCCCTCGAACCTCCCTTGCTGGCCCTCGCACAGCCCCACTCGCACTGGGGCTGCGGGCTCGCCCAGCCGAGCAAGGGCTCAACGTAGCGCCTTACGTCACTCTCGGCCAAAATCAGCCCTCACGCTCCAAACTGCAAACGTCGAGCCCCTGCTCCCAGGCCAAAGGTGCCAGCCCCAAAACGCGTGCCTGCCCTCGAACCTCCCTTGCTGGCCCTCGCACAGCCCCACTCGCACTGGGGCTGCGGGCTCGCCCAGCCGAGCAAGGGCTCAACGTAGCGCCTTACGTCACTCTCGGCCAAAATCAGCCCTCACGCTCCAAACTGCAAACGTCGAGCCCCTGCTCCCAGGCCAAAGGTGCCAGCCCCAAAACGCGTGCCTGCCCTCGAACCTCCCTTGCTGGCCCTCGCACAGCCCCACTCGCACTGGGGCTGCGGGCTCGCCCAGCCGAGCAAGGGCTCAACGTAGCGCCTTACGTCACTCTCGGCCAAAATCAGCCCTCACGCTCCAAACTGCAAACGTCGAGCCCCTGCTCCCAGGCCAAAGGTGCCAGCCCCAAAACGCGTGCCTGCCCTCGAACCTCCCTTGCTGGCCCTCGCACAGCCCCACTCGCACTGGGGCTGCGGGCTCGCCCAGCCGAGCAAGGGCTCAACGTAGCGCCTTACGTCACTCTCGGCCAAAATCAGCCCTCACGCTCCAAACTGCAAACGTCGAGCCCCTGCTCCCAGGCCAAAGGTGCCAGCCCCAAAACGCGTGCCTGCCCTCGAACCTCCCTTGCTGGCCCTCGCACAGCCCCACTCGCACTGGGGCTGCGGGCTCGCCCAGCCGAGCAAGGGCTCAACGTAGCGCCTTACGTCACTCTCGGCCAAAATCAGCCCTCACGCTCCAAACTGCAAACGTCGAGCCCCTGCTCCCAGGCCAAAGGTGCCCGCCCCAAAACGCGTGCCTGCCCTCGAACCTCCCTTGCTGGCCCTCGCACAGCCCCACTCGCACCGGGGCTGCGGGCTCGCCCAGCCGAGCAAGGGCTCAACGTAGCGCCTTACGTCACTCTCGGCCAAAATCAGCCCTCACGCTCCAAACTGCAAACGTCGAGCCCCTGCTCCCAGGCCAAAGGTGCCAGCCCCAAAACGCGTGCCTGCCCTCGAACCTCCCTTGCTGGCCCTCGCACAGCCCCACTCGCACTGGGGCTGCGGGCTCGCCCAGCCGAGCAAGGGCTCAACGTAGCGCCTTACGTCACTCTCGGCCAAAATCAGCCCTCACGCTCCAAACTGCAAACGTCGAGCCCCTGCTCCCAGGCCAAAGGTGCCAGCCCCAAAACGCGTGCCTGCCCTCGAACCTCCCTTGCTGGCCCTCGCACAGCCCCACTCGCACTGGGGCTGCGGGCTCGCCCAGCCGAGCAAGGGCTCAACGTAGCGCCTTACGTCACTCTCGGCCAAAATCAGCCCTCACGCTCCAAACTGCAAACGTCGAGCCCCTGCTCCCAGGCCAAAGGTGCCAGCCCCAAAACGCGTGCCTGCCCTCGAACCTCCCTTGCTGGCCCTCGCACAGCCCCACTCGCACTGGGGCTGCGGGCTCGCCCAGCCGAGCAAGGGCTCAACGTAGCGCCTTACGTCACTCTCGGCCAAAATCAGCCCTCACGCTCCAAACTGCAAACGTCGAGCCCCTGCTCCCAGGCCAAAGGTGCCAGCCCCAAAACGCGTGCCTGCCCTCGAACCTCCCTTGCTGGCCCTCGCACAGCCCCACTCGCACTGGGGCTGCGGGCTCGCCCAGCCGAGCAAGGGCTCAACGTAGCGCCTTACGTCACTCTCGGCCAAAATCAGCCCTCACGCTCCAAACTGCAAACGTCGAGCCCCTGCTCCCAGGCCAAAGGTGCCAGCCCCAAAACGCGTGCCTGCCCTCGAACCTCCCTTGCTGGCCCTCGCACAGCCCCACTCGCACTGGGGCTGCGGGCTCGCCCAGCCGAGCAAGGGCTCAACGTAGCGCCTTACGTCACTCTCGGCCAAAATCAGCCCTCACGCTCCAAACTGCAAACGTCGAGCCCCTGCTCCCAGGCCAAAGGTGCCAGCCCCAAAACGCGTGCCTGCCCTCGAACCTCCCTTGCTGGCCCTCGCACAGCCCCACTCGCACTGGGGCTGCGGGCTCGCCCAGCCGAGCAAGGGCTCAACGTAGCGCCTTACGTCACTCTCGGCCAAAATCAGCCCTCACGCTCCAAACTGCAAACGTCGAGCCCCTGCTCCCAGGCCAAAGGTGCCAGCCCCAAAACGCGTGCCTGCCCTCGAACCTCCCTTGCTGGCCCTCGCACAGCCCCACTCGCACTGGGGCTGCGGGCTCGCCCAGCCGAGCAAGGGCTCAACGTAGCGCCTTACGTCACTCTCGGCCAAAATCAGCCCTCACGCTCCAAACTGCAAACGTCGAGCCCCTGCTCCCAGGCCAAAGGTGCCAGACCCAAAACGCGTGCCTGCCCTCGAACCTCCCTTGCTGGCCCTCGCACAGCCCCACTCGCACTGGGGCTGCGGGCTCGCCCAGCCGAGCAAGGGCTCAACGTAGCGCCTTACGTCACTCTCGGCCAAAATCAGCCCTCACGCTCCAAACTGCAAACGTCGAGCCCCTGCTCCCAGGCCAAAGGTGCCAGCCCCAAAACGCGTGCCTGCCCTCGAACCTCCCTTGCTGGCCCTCGCACAGCCCCACTCGCACTGGGGCTGCGGGCTCGCCCAGCCGAGCAAGGGCTCAACGTAGCGCCTTACGTCACTCTCGGCCAAAATCAGCCCTCACGCTCCAAACTGCAAACGTCGAGCCCCTGCTCCCAGGCCAAAGGTGCCAGCCCAAAACGCGTGCCTGCCCTCGAACCTCCCTTGCTGGCCCTCGCACAGCCCCACTCGCACTGGGGCTGCGGGCTCGCCCAGCCGAGCAAGGGCTCAACGTAGCGCCTTACGTCACTCTCGGCCAAAATCAGCCCTCACGCTCCAAACTGCAAACGTCGAGCCCCTGCTCCCAGGCCAAAGGTGCCAGCCCCAAAACGCGTGCCTGCCCTCGAACCTCCCTTGCTGGCCCTCGCACAGCCCCACTCGCACTGGGGCTGCGGGCTCGCCCAGCCGAGCAAGGGCTCAACGTAGCGCCTTACGTCACTCTCGGCCAAAATCAGCCCTCACGCTCCAAACTGCAAACGTCGAGCCCCTGCTCCCAGGCCAAAGGTGCCAGCCCCAAAACGCGTGCCTGCCCTCGAACCTCCCTTGCTGGCCCTCGCACAGCCCCACTCGCACTGGGGCTGCGGGCTCGCCCAGCCGAGCAAGGGCTCAACGTAGCGCCTTACGTCACTCTCGGCCAAAATCAGCCCTCACGCTCCAAACTGCAAACGTCGAGCCCCTGCTCCCAGGCCAAAGGTGCCAGCCCCAAAACGCGTGCCTGCCCTCGAACCTCCCTTGCTGGCCCTCGCACAGCCCCACTCGCACTGGGGCTGCGGGCTCGCCCAGCCGAGCAAGGGCTCAACGTAGCGCCTTACGTCACTCTCGGCCAAAATCAGCCCTCACGCTCCAAACTGCAAACGTCGAGCCCCTGCTCCCAGGCCAAAGGTGCCAGCCCCAAAACGCGTGCCTGCCCTCGAACCTCCCTTGCTGGCCCTCGCACAGCCCCACTCGCACTGGGGCTGCGGGCTCGCCCAGCCGAGCAAGGGCTCAACGTAGCGCCTTACGTCACTCTCGGCCAAAATCAGCCCTCACGCTCCAAACTGCAAACGTCGAGCCCCTGCTCCCAGGCCAAAGGTGCCAGCCCCAAAACGCGTGCCTGCCCTCGAACCTCCCTTGCTGGCCCTCGCACAGCCCCACTCGCACTGGGGCTGCGGGCTCGCCCAGCCGAGCAAGGGCTCAACGTAGCGCCTTACGTCACTCTCGGCCAAAATCAGCCCTCACGCTCCAAACTGCAAACGTCGAGCCCCTGCTCCCAGGCCAAAGGTGCCAGCCCCAAAACGCGTGCCTGCCCTCGAACCTCCCTTGCTGGCCCTCGCACAGCCCCACTCGCACTGGGGCTGCGGGCTCGCCCAGCCGAGCAAGGGCTCAACGTAGCGCCTTACGTCACTCTCGGCCAAAATCAGCCCTCACGCTCCAAACTGCAAACGTCGAGCCCCTGCTCCCAGGCCAAAGGTGCCAGCCCCAAAACGCGTGCCTGCCCTCGAACCTCCCTTGCTGGCCCTCGCACAGCCCCACTCGCACTGGGGCTGCGGGCTCGCCCAGCCGAGCAAGGGCTCAACGTAGCGCCTTACGTCACTCTCGGCCAAAATCAGCCCTCACGCTCCAAACTGCAAACGTCGAGCCCCTGCTCCCAGGCCAAAGGTGCCAGCCCCAAAACGCGTGCCTGCCCTCGAACCTCCCTTGCTGGCCCTCGCACAGCCCCACTCGCACTGGGGCTGCGGGCTCGCCCAGCCGAGCAAGGGCTCAACGTAGCGCCTTACGTCACTCTCGGCCAAAATCAGCCCTCACGCTCCAAACTGCAAACGTCGAGCCCCTGCTCCCAGGCCAAAGGTGCCAGACCCAAAACGCGTGCCTGCCCTCGAACCTCCCTTGCTGGCCCTCGCACAGCCCCACTCGCACTGGGGCTGCGGGCTCGCCCAGCCGAGCAAGGGCTCAACGTAGCGCCTTACGTCACTCTCGGCCAAAATCAGCCCTCACGCTCCAAACTGCAAACGTCGAGCCCCTGCTCCCAGGCCAAAGGTGCCAGCCCCAAAACGCGTGCCTGCCCTCGAACCTCCCTTGCTGGCCCTCGCACAGCCCCACTCGCACTGGGGCTGCGGGCTCGCCCAGCCGAGCAAGGGCTCAACGTAGCGCCTTACGTCACTCTCGGCCAAAATCAGCCCTCACGCTCCAAACTGCAAACGTCGAGCCCCTGCTCCCAGGCCAAAGGTGCCAGCCCCAAAACGCGTGCCTGCCCTCGAACCTCCCTTGCTGGCCCTCGCACAGCCCCACTCGCACTGGGGCTGCGGGCTCGCCCAGCCGAGCAAGGGCTCAACGTAGCGCCTTACGTCACTCTCGGCCAAAATCAGCCCTCACGCTCCAAACTGCAAACGTCGAGCCCCTGCTCCCAGGCCAAAGGTGCCAGCCCCAAAACGCGTGCCTGCCCTCGAACCTCCCTTGCTGGCCCTCGCACAGCCCCACTCGCACTGGGGCTGCGGGCTCGCCCAGCCGAGCAAGGGCTCAACGTAGCGCCTTACGTCACTCTCGGCCAAAATCAGCCCTCACGCTCCAAACTGCAAACGTCGAGCCCCTGCTCCCAGGCCAAAGGTGCCAGACCCAAAACGCGTGCCTGGCCTCGAACCTCCCTTGCTGGCCCTCGCACAGCCCCACTCGCACTGGGGCTGCGGGCTCGCCCAGCCGAGCAAGGGCTCAACGTAGCGCCTTACGTCACTCTCGGCCAAAATCAGCCCTCACGCTCCAAACTGCAAACGTCGAGCCCCTGCTCCCAGGCCAAAGGTGCCAGACCCAAAACGCGTGCCTGCCCTCGAACCTCCCTTGCTGGCCCTCGCACAGCCCCACTCGCACTGGGGCTGCGGGCTCGCCCAGCCGAGCAAGGGCTCAACGTAGCGCCTTACGTCACTCTCGGCCAAAATCAGCCCTCACGCTCCAAACTGCAAACGTCGAGCCCCTGCTCCCAGGCCAAAGGTGCCAGACCCAAAACGCGTGCCTGGCCTCGAACCTCCCTTGCTGGCCCTCGCACAGCCCCACTCGCACTGGGGCTGCGGGCTCGCCCAGCCGAGCAAGGGCTCAACGTAGCGCCTTACGTCACTCTCGGCCAAAATCAGCCCTCACGCTCCAAACTGCAAACGTCGAGCCCCTGCTCCCAGGCCAAAGGTGCCAGACCCAAAACGCGTGCCTGCCCTCAAACCTCCCTTGCTGGCCCTCGCACAGCCCCACTCGCACTGGGGCTGCGGGCTCGCCCAGCCGAGCAAGGGCTCAACGTAGCGCCTTACGTCACTCTCGGCCAAAATCAGCCCTCACGCTCAAAACTGCAAACGTCGAGCCCCTGCTCCCAGGCCAAAGGTGCCAGACCCAAAACGCGTGCCTGGCCTCAAACCTCCCTTGCTGGCCCTCGCACAGCCCCACTCGCACTGGGGCTGCGGGCTCGCCCAGCCGAGCAAGGGCTCAATAGCGCCTTACGTCACTCTCGGCCAAAATCAGCCCTCACGCTCAAAACTGCAAACGTCGAGCCCCTGCTCCCAGGCCAAAGGTGCCAGACCCAAAACGCGTGCCTGGCCTCAAACCTCCCTTGCTGGCCCTCGCACAGCCCCACTCGCACTGGGGCTGCGGGCTCGCCCAGCCGAGCAAGGGCTCAACGTAGCGCCTTACGTCACTCTCGGCCAAAATCAGCCCTCACGCTCAAAACTGCAAACGTCGAGCCCCTGCTCCCAGGCCAAAGGTGCCAGACCCAAAACGCGTGCCTGGCCTCAAACCTCCCTTGGTGGCCCTCGCACAGCCCCACTCACACTGGGGCTGCGGGCTCGCCGAGCCGAGCAAGGCCTCGACATAGCACCTTACGTCACTCTCGGCCAAAATCAGCCCTCACCCTCAAAACTGCAAACGTCGAGCCCCTGCTCCCAGGCCAAAGGTGCCAGACCCAAAACGCGTGCCTGGCCTCAAACCTCCCTTGGTGGCCCTCGCACAGCCCCACTCACACTGGGGCTGCGGGCTCGCCCAGCCGAGCAAGGGCTCGACATAGCACCTTACGTCACTCTACCCTCGGCCAAAATCAGCATTCACCCTCAAAACTCCAAACGTCGAGCCCCTGCTCCCAGGCCAAAGGTGCCAGACCCAAAACGCGTGCCTGGCCTCAAACCTCCCTTGGTGGCCCTCGCACAGCCCCACTCACACTGGGGCTGCGGGCTCGCCGAGCCGAGCAAGGCCTCGACATAGCACCTTACGTCACTCTACCCTCGGCCAAAATCAGCCATTCACCCTCAAAACTCCAAACGTCGAGCCCCTGCTCCCAGGCCAAAGGTGCCAGACCCAAAACGCGTGCCTGGCCTCAAACCTCCCTTGGTGGCCCTCGCACAGCCCCACTCACACTGGGGCTGCGGGCTCGCCGAGCCGAGCAAGGCCTCGACATAGCACCTTACGTCACTCTACCCTCGGCCAAAATCAGCCATTCACCCTCAAAACTCCAAACGTCGAGCCCCTGCTCCCAGGCCAAAGGTGCCAGACCCAAAACGCGTGCCTGGCCTCAAACCTCCCTTGGTGGCCCTCGCACAGCCCCACTCACACTGGGGCTGCGGGCTCGCCGAGCCGAGCAAGGCCTCGACATAGCACCTTACGTCACTCTACTCTCGGCCAAAATCAGCACTCACCCTCAAAACTCCAAACGTCGAGCCCCTGCTCCCAGGCCAAAGGTGCCAGACCCAAAACGCGTGCCTGGCCTCAAACCTCCCTTGGTGGCCCTCGCACAGCCCCACTCACACTGGGGCTGCGGGCTCGCCGAGACGAGCAAGGCCTCGACATAGCACCTTACGTCACTCTACCCTCGGCCAAAATCACCATTCACCCTCAAAACTCCAAACGTCGAGCCCCTGCTCCCAGGCCAAAGGTGCCAGACCCAAAACGCGTGCCTGGCCTCAAACCTCCCTTGGTGGCCCTCGCACAGCCCCACTCACACTGGGGCTGCGGGCTCGCCGAGACGAGCAAGGCCTCGACATAGCACCTTACGTCACTCTACCCACGGCCAAAATCACCATTCACCCTCAAAACTCCAAACGTCGAGCCCCTGCTCCCAGGCCAAAGGTGCCAGACCCAAAACGCGTGCCTGGCCTCAAACCTCCCTTGGTGGCCCTCGCACAGCACCACTCACACTGGGGCTGCGGGCTCGCCGAGACGAGCAAGGCCTCGACATAGCACCTTACGTCACTCTACCCTCGGCCAAAATCAGCATTCACCCTCAAAACTCCAAACGTCGAGCCCCTGCTCCCAGGCCAAAGGTGCCAGACCCAAAACGCGTGCCTGGCCTCAAACCTCCCTTGGTGGCCCTCGCACAGCCCCACTCACACTGGGGCTGCGGGCTCGCCGAGACGAGCAAGGCCTCGACATAGCACCTTACGTCACTCTACCCTCGGCCAAAATCAGCATTCACCCTCAAAACTCCAAACGTCGAGCCCCTGCTCCCAGGCCAAAGGTGCCAGACCCAAAACGCGTGCCTGGCCTCAAACCTCCCTTGGTGGCCCTCGCACAGCCCCACTCACACTGGGGCTGCGGGCTCGCCGAGACGAGCAAGGCCTCGACATAGCACCTTACGTCACTCTACCCTCGGCCAAAATCAGCATTCACCCTCAAAACTCCAAACGTCGAGCCCCTGCTCCCAGGCCAAAGGTGCCAGACCCAAAACGCGTGCCTGGCCTCAAACCTCCCTTGGTGGCCCTCGCACAGCCCCACTCACACTGGGGCTGCGGGCTCGCCGAGACGAGCAAGGCCTCGACATAGCACCTTACGTCACTCTACCCTCGGCCAAAATCAGCATTCACCCTCAAAACTCCAAACGTCGAGCCCCTGCTCCCAGGCCAAAGGTGCCAGACCCAAAACGCGTGCCTGGCCTCAAACCTCCCTTGGTGGCCCTCGCACAGCCCCACTCACACTGGGGCTGCGGGCTCGCCGAGACGAGCAAGGCCTCGACATAGCACCTTACGTCACTCTACCCTCGGCCAAAATCACCATTCACCCTCAAAACTCCAAACGTCGAGTCCCTGCTCCCAGGCCAAAGGTGCCAGACCCAAAACGCGTGCCTGGCCTCAAACCTCCCTTGGTGGCCCTCGCACAGCACCACTCACACTGGGGCTGCGGGCTCGCCGAGACGAGCAAGGCCTCGACATAGCACCTTACGTCACTCTACCCTCGGCCAAAATCAGCATTCACCCTCAAAACTCCAAACGTCGAGCCCCTGCTCCCAGGCCAAAGGTGCCAGACCCAAAACGCGTGCCTGGCCTCAAACCTCCCTTGGTGGCCCTCGCACAGCCCCACTCACACTGGGGCTGCGGGCTCGCCGAGACGAGCAAGGCCTCGACATAGCACCTTACGTCACTCTACCCTCGGCCAAAATCACCATTCACCCTCAAAACTCCAAACGTCGAGCCCCTGCTCCCAGGCCAAAGGTGCCAGACCCAAAACGCGTGCCTGGCCTCAAACCTCCCTTGGTGGCCCTCGCACAGCCCCACTCACACAGGGGCTGCGGGCTCGCCGAGACGAGCAAGGCCTCGACATAGCACCTTACGTCACTCTACCCTCGGCCAAAATCAGCATTCACCCTCAAAACTCCAAACGTCGAGCCCCTGCTCCCAGGCCAAAGGTGCCAGACCCAAAACGCGTGCCTGGCCTCAAACCTCCCTTGGTGGCCCTCGCACAGCCCCACTCACACTGGGGCTGCGGGCTCGCCGAGACGAGCAAGGCCTCGACATAGCACCTTACGTCACTCTACCCTCGGCCAAAATCACCATTCACCCTCAAAACTCCAAACGTCGAGCCCCTGCTCCCAGGCCAAAGGTGCCAGACCCAAAACGCGTGCCTGGCCTCAAACCTCCCTTGGTGGCCCTCGCACAGCCCCACTCACACTGGGGCTGCGGGCTCGCCGAGACGAGCAAGGCCTCGACATAGCACCTTACGTCACTCTACCCTCGGCCAAAATCAGCATTCACCCTCAAAACTCCAAACGTCGAGCCCCTGCTCCCAGGCCAAAGGTGCCAGACCCAAAACGCGTGCCTGGCCTCAAACCTCCCTTGGTGGCCCTCGCACAGCCCCACTCACACTGGGGCTGCGGGCTCGCCGAGACGAGCAAGGCCTCGACATAGCACCTTACGTCACTCTACCCTCGGCCAAAATCAGCATTCACCCTCAAAACTCCAAACGTCGAGCCCCTGCTCCCAGGCCAAAGGTGCCAGACCCAAAACGCGTGCCTGGCCTCAAACCTCCCTTGGTGGCCCTCGCACAGCCCCACTCACACTGGGGCTGCGGGCTCGCCGAGACGAGCAAGGCCTCGACATAGCACCTTACGTCACTCTACCCTCGGCCAAAATCACCATTCACCCTCAAAACTCCAAACGTCGAGCCCCTGCTCCCAGGCCAAAGGTGCCAGACCCAAAACGCGTGCCTGGCCTCAAACCTCCCTTGGTGGCCCTCGCACAGCCCCACTCACACTGGGGCTGCGGGCTCGCCGAGACGAGCAAGGCCTCGACATAGCACCTTACGTCACTCTACCCTCGGCCAAAATCACCATTCACCCTCAAAACTCCAAACGTCGAGCCCCTGCTCCCAGGCCAAAGGTGCCAGACCCAAAACGCGTGCCTGGCCTCAAACCTCCCTTGGTGGCCCTCGCACAGCCCCACTCACACTGGGGGTGCGGGCTCGCCGAGACGAGCAAGGCCTCGACATAGCACCTTACGTCACTCTACCCTCGGCCAAAATCAGCATTCACCCTCAAAACTCCAAACGTCGAGCCCCTGCTCCCAGGCCAAAGGTGCCAGACCCAAAACGCGTGCCTGGCCTCAAACCTCCCTTGGTGGCCCTCGCACAGCCCCACTCACACTGGGGCTGCGGGCTCGCCGAGACGAGCAAGGCCTCGACATAGCACCTTACGTCACTCTACCCTCGGCCAAAATCAGCATTCACCCTCAAAACTCCAAACGTCGAGCCCCTGCTCCCAGGCCAAAGGTGCCAGACCCAAAACGCGTGCCTGGCCTCAAACCTCCCTTGGTGGCCCTCGCACAGCCCCACTCACACTGGGGCTGCGGGCTCGCCGAGACGAGCAAGGCCTCGACATAGCACCTTACGTCACTCTACCCTCGGCCAAAATCACCATTCACCCTCAAAACTCCAAACGTCGAGCCCCTGCTCCCAGGCCAAAGGTGCCAGACCCAAAACGCGTGCCTGGCCTCAAACCTCCCTTGGTGGCCCTCGCACAGCCCCACTCACACTGGGGCTGCGGGCTCGCCGAGACGAGCAAGGCCTCGACATAGCACCTTACGTCACTCTACCCTCGGCCAAAATCACCATTCACCCTCAAAACTCCAAACGTCGAGCCCCTGCTCCCAGGCCAAAGGTGCCAGACCCAAAACGCGTGCCTGGCCTCAAACCTCCCTTGGTGGCCCTCGCACAGCCCCACTCACACTGGGGCTGCGGGCTCGCCGAGACGAGCAAGGCCTCGACATAGCACCTTACGTCACTCTACCCTCGGCCAAAATCACCATTCACCCTCAAAACTCCAAACGTCGAGCCCCTGCTCCCAGGCCAAAGGTGCCAGACCCAAAACGCGTGCCTGGCCTCAAACCTCCCTTGGTGGCCCTCGCACAGCCCCAGTCACACTGGGGCTGCGGGCTCGCCGAGACGAGCAAGGCCTCGACATAGCACCTTACGTCACTCTACCCTCGGCCAAAATCAGCATTCACCCTCAAAACTCCAAACGTCGAGCCCCTGCTCCCAGGCCAAAGGTGCCAGACCCAAAACGCGTGCCTGGCCTCAAACCTCCCTTGGTGGCCCTCGCACAGCCCCACTCACACTGGGGCTGCGGGCTCGCCGAGACGAGCAAGGCCTCGACATAGCACCTTACGTCACTCTACCCTCGGCCAAAATCACCATTCACCCTCAAAACTCCAAACGTCGAGCCCCTGCTCCCAGGCCAAAGGTGCCAGACCCAAAACGCGTGCCTGGCCTCAAACCTCCCTTGGTGGCCCTCGCACAGCCCCACTCACACTGGGGCTGCGGGCTCGCCGAGACGAGCAAGGCCTCGACATAGCACCTTACGTCACTCTACCCTCGGCCAAAATCACCATTCACCCTCAAAACTCCAAACGTCGAGCCCCTGCTCCCAGGCCAAAGGTGCCAGACCCAAAACGCGTGCCTGGCCTCAAACCTCCCTTGGTGGCCCTCGCACAGCCCCACTCACACTGGGGCTGCGGGCTCGCCGAGACGAGCAAGGCCTCGACATAGCACCTTACGTCACTCTACCCTCGGCCAAAATCACCATTCACCCTCAAAACTCCAAACGTCGAGCCCCTGCTCCCAGGCCAAAGGTGCCAGACCCAAAACGCGTGCCTGGCCTCAAACCTCCCTTGGTGGCCCTCGCACAGCCCCACTCACACTGGGGCTGCGGGCTCGCCGAGACGAGCAAGGCCTCGACATAGCACCTTACGTCACTCTACCCTCGGCCAAAATCACCATTCACCCTCAAAACTCCAAACGTCGAGCCCCTGCTCCCAGGCCAAAGGTGCCAGACCCAAAACGCGTGCCTGGCCTCAAACCTCCCTTGGTGGCCCTCGCACAGCCCCACTCACACTGGGGCTGCGGGCTCGCCGAGACGAGCAAGGCCTCGACATAGCACCTTACGTCACTCTACCCTCGGCCAAAATCACCATTCACCCTCAAAACTCCAAACGTCGAGCCCCTGCTCCCAGGCCAAAGGTGCCAGACCCAAAACGCGTGCCTGGCCTCAAACCTCCCTTGGTGGCCCTCGCACAGCCCCACTCACACTGGGGCTGCGGGCTCGCCGAGACGAGCAAGGCCTCGACATAGCACCTTACGTCACTCTACCCTCGGCCAAAATCAGCACTCACCCTCAAAACTCCAAACGTCGAGCCCCTGCTCCCAGGCCAAAGGTGCCAGACCCAAAACGCGTGCCTGGCCTCAAACCTCCCTTGGTGGCCCTCGCACAGCCCCACTCACACTGGGGCTGCGGGCTCGCCGAGACGAGCAAGGCCTCGACATAGCACCTTACGTCACTCTACCCTCGGCCAAAATCACCATTCACCCTCAAAACTCCAAACGTCGAGCCCCTGCTCCCAGGCCAAAGGTGCCAGACCCAAAACGCGTGCCTGGCCTCAAACCTCCCTTGGTGGCCCTCGCACAGCCCCACTCACACTGGGGCTGCGGGCTCGCCGAGACGAGCAAGGCCTCGACATAGCACCTTACGTCACTCTACCCTCGGCCAAAATCACCATTCACCCTCAAAACTCCAAACGTCGAGCCCCTGCTCCCAGGCCAAAGGTGCCAGACCCAAAACGCGTGCCTGGCCTCAAACCTCCCTTGGTGGCCCTCGCACAGCCCCACTCACATTGGGGCTGCGGGCTCGCCGAGACGAGCAAGGCCTCGACATAGCACCTTACGTCACTCTACCCTCGGCCAAAATCACCATTCACCCTCAAAACTCCAAACGTCGAGCCCCTGCTCCCAGGCCAAAGGTGCCAGACCCAAAACGCGTGCCTGGCCTCAAACCTCCCTTGGTGGCCCTCGCACAGCCCCACTCACACTGGGGCTGCGGGCTCGCCGAGACGAGCAAGGCCTCGACATAGCACCTTACGTCACTCTACCCTCGGCCAAAATCAGCATTCACCCTCAAAACTCCAAACGTCGAGCCCCTGCTCCCAGGCCAAAGGTGCCAGACCCAAAACGCGTGCCTGGCCTCAAACCTCCCTTGGTGGCCCTCGCACAGCCCCACTCACATTGGGGCTGCGGGCTCGCCGAGACGAGCAAGGCCTCGACATAGCACCTTACGTCACTCTACCCTCGGCCAAAATCAGCATTCACCCTCAAAACTCCAAACGTCGAGCCCCTGCTCCCAGGCCAAAGGTGCCAGACCCAAAACGCGTGCCTGGCCTCAAACCTCCCTTGGTGGCCCTCGCACAGCCCCACTCACACTGGGGCTGCGGGCTCGCCGAGACGAGCAAGGCCTCGACATAGCACCTTACGTCACTCTACCCTCGGCCAAAATCAGCATTCACCCTCAAAACTCCAAACGTCGAGCCCCTGCTCCCAGGCCAAAGGTGCCAGACCCAAAACGCGTGCCTGGCCTCAAACCTCCCTTGGTGGCCCTCGCACAGCCCCACTCACACTGGGGCTGCGGGCTCGCCGAGACGAGCAAGGCCTCGACATAGCACCTTACGTCACTCTACCCTCGGCCAAAATCACCATTCACCCTCAAAACTCCAAACGTCGAGCCCCTGCTCCCAGGCCAAAGGTGCCAGACCCAAAACGCGTGCCTGGCCTCAAACCTCCCTTGGTGGCCCTCGCACAGCCCCACTCACACTGGGGCTGCGGGCTCGCCGAGACGAGCAAGGCCTCGACATAGCACCTTACGTCACTCTACCCTCGGCCAAAATCAGCATTCACCCTCAAAACTCCAAACGTCGAGCCCCTGCTCCCAGGCCAAAGGTGCCAGACCCAAAACGCGTGCCTGGCCTCAAACCTCCCTTGGTGGCCCTCGCACAGCCCCACTCACACTGGGGCTGCGGGCTCGCCGAGACGAGCAAGGCCTCGACATAGCACCTTACGTCACTCTACCCTCGGCCAAAATCAGCATTCACCCTCAAAACTCCAAACGTCGAGCCCCTGCTCCCAGGCCAAAGGTGCCAGACCCAAAACGCGTGCCTGGCCTCAAACCTCCCTTGGTGGCCCTCGCACAGCCCCACTCACACTGGGGCTGCGGGCTCGCCGAGACGAGCAAGGCCTCGACATAGCACCTTACGTCACTCTACTCTCGGCCAAAATCACCATTCACCCTCAAAACTCCAAACGTCGAGCCCCTGCTCCCAGGCCAAAGGTGCCAGACCCAAAACACGTGCCTGGCCTCAAACCTCCCTTGGTGGCCCTCGCACAGCCCCACTCACACTGGGGCTGCGGGCTCGCCGAGACGAGCAAGGCCTCGACATAGCACCTTACGTCACTCTACCCTCGGCCAAAATCAGCATTCACCCTCAAAACTCCAAACGTCGAGCCCCTGCTCCCAGGCCAAAGGTGCCAGACCCAAAACGCGTGCCTGGCCTCAAACCTCCCTTGGTGGCCCTCGCACAGCCCCACTCACACTGGGGCTGCGGGCTCGCCGAGACGAGCAAGGCCTCGACATAGCACCTTACGTCACTCTACCCTCGGCCAAAATCAGCATTCACCCTCAAAACTCCAAACGTCGAGCCCCTGCTCCCAGGCCAAAGGTGCCAGACCCAAAACGCGTGCCTGGCCTCAAACCTCCCTTGGTGGCCCTCGCACAGCCCCACTCACACTGGGGCTGCGGGCTCGCCGAGACGAGCAAGGCCTCGACATAGCACCTTACGTCACTCTACCCTCGGCCAAAATCAGCATTCACCCTCAAAACTCCAAACGTCGAGCCCCTGCTCCCAGGCCAAAGGTGCCAGACCCAAAACGCGTGCCTGGCCTCAAACCTCCCTTGGTGGCCCTCGCACAGCCCCACTCACACTGGGGCTGCGGGCTCGCCGAGACGAGCAAGGCCTCGACATAGCACCTTACGTCACTCTACCCTCGGCCAAAATCAGCATTCACCCTCAAAACTCCAAACGTCGAGCCCCTGCTCCCAGGCCAAAGGTGCCAGACCCAAAACGCGTGCCTGGCCTCAAACCTCCCTTGGTGGCCCTCGCACAGCACCACTCACACTGGGGCTGCGGGCTCGCCGAGACGAGCAAGGCCTCGACATAGCACCTTACGTCACTCTACCCTCGGCCAAAATCAGCATTCACCCTCAAAACTCCAAACGTCGAGCCCCTGCTCCCAGGCCAAAGGTGCCAGACCCAAAACGCGTGCCTGGCCTCAAACCTCCCTTGGTGGCCCTCGCACAGCCCCACTCACATTGGGGCTGCGGGCTCGCCGAGACGAGCAAGGCCTCGACATAGCACCTTACGTCACTCTACCCTCGGCCAAAATCAGCATTCACCCTCAAAACTCCAAACGTCGAGCCCCTGCTCCCAGGCCAAAGGTGCCAGACCCAAAACGCGTGCCTGGCCTCAAACCTCCCTTGGTGGCCCTCGCACAGCCCCACTCACACTGGGGCTGCGGGCTCGCCGAGACGAGCAAGGCCTCGACATAGCACCTTACGTCACTCTACCCTCGGCCAAAATCAGCATTCACCCTCAAAACTCCAAACGTCGAGCCCCTGCTCCCAGGCCAAAGGTGCCAGACCCAAAACGCGTGCCTGGCCTCAAACCTCCCTTGGTGGCCCTCGCACAGCCCCACTCACACTGGGGCTGCGGGCTCGCCGAGACGAGCAAGGCCTCGACATAGCACCTTACGTCACTCTACTCTCGGCCAAAATCAGCATTCACCCTCAAAACTCCAAACGTCGAGCCCCTGCTCCCAGGCCAAAGGTGCCAGACCCAAAACGCGTGCCTGGCCTCAAACCTCCCTTGGTGGCCCTCGCACAGCCCCACTCACACTGGGGCTGCGGGCTCGCCGAGACGAGCAAGGCCTCGACATAGCACCTTACGTCACTCTACCCTCGGCCAAAATCAGCATTCACCCTCAAAACTCCAAACGTCGAGCCCCTGCTCCCAGGCCAAAGGTGCCAGACCCAAAACGCGTGCCTGGCCTCAAACCTCCCTTGGTGGCCCTCGCACAGCCCCACTCACACTGGGGCTGCGGGCTCGCCGAGACGAGCAAGGCCTCGACATAGCACCTTACGTCGCTCTACCCTCGGCCAAAATCACCATTCACCCTCAAAACTCCAAACGTCGAGCCCCTGCTCCCAGGCCAAAGGTGCCAGACCCAAAACGCGTGCCTGGCCTCAAACCTCCCTTGGTGGCCCTCGCACAGCCCCACTCACACTGGGGCTGCGGGCTCGCCGAGACGAGCTAGGCCTCGACATAGCACCTTACGTCACTCTACCCTCGGCCAAAATCACCATTCACCCTCAAAACTCCAAACGTCGAGCCCCTGCTCCCAGGCCAAAGGTGCCAGACCCAAAACGCGTGCCTGGCCTCAAACCTCCCTTGGTGGCCCTCGCACAGCACCACTCACACTGGGGCTGCGGGCTCGCCGAGACGAGCAAGGCCTCGACATAGCACCTTACGTCACTCTACCCTCGGCCAAAATCAGCATTCACCCTCAAAACTCCAAACGTCGAGCCCCTGCTCCCAGGCCAAAGGTGCCAGACCCAAAACGCGTGCCTGGCCTCAAACCTCCCTTGCTGGCCCTCGCACAGCCCCACTCACACTGGGGCTGCGGGCTCGCCGAGACGAGCAAGGCCTCGACATAGCACCTTACGTCACTCTACCCTCGGCCAAAATCACCATTCACCCTCAAAACTCCAAACGTCGAGCCCCTGCTCCCAGGCCAAAGGTGCCAGACCCAAAACGCGTGCCTGGCCTCAAACCTCCCTTGGTGGCCCTCGCACAGCCCCACTCACACTGGGGCTGCGGGCTCGCCGAGACGAGCAAGGCCTCGACATAGCACCTTACGTCGCTCTACCCTCGGCCAAAATCACCATTCACCCTCAAAACTCCAAACGTCGAGCCCCTGCTCCCAGGCCAAAGGTGCCAGACCCAAAACGCGTGCCTGGCCTCAAACCTCCCTTGGTGGCCCTCGCACAGCCCCACTCACACTGGGGCTGCGGGCTCGCCGAGACGAGCAAGGCCTCGACATAGCACCTTACGTCACTCTACCCTCGGCCAAAATCAGCATTCACCCTCAAAACTCCAAACGTCGAGCCCCTGCTCCCAGGCCAAAGGTGCCAGACCCAAAACGCGTGCCTGGCCTCAAACCTCCCTTGGTGGCCCTCGCACAGCCCCATTCACACTGGGGCTGCGGGCTCGCCGAGACGAGCAAGGCCTCGACATAGCACCTTACGTCACTCTACCCTCGGCCAAAATCAGCATTCACCCTCAAAACTCCAAACGTCGAGCCCCTGCTCCCAGGCCAAAGGTGCCAGACCCAAAACGCGTGCCTGGCCTCAAACCTCCCTTGGTGGCCCTCGCACAGCCCCACTCACACTGGGGCTGCGGGCTCGCCGAGACGAGCAAGGCCTCGACATAGCACCTTACGTCACTCTACCCTCGGCCAAAATCACCATTCACCCTCAAAACTCCAAACGTCGAGCCCCTGCTCCCAGGCCAAAGGTGCCAGACCCAAAACGCGTGCCTGGCCTCAAACCTCCCTTGGTGGCCCTCGCACAGCCCCACTCACACTGGGGCTGCGGGCTCGCCGAGACGAGCAAGGCCTCGACATAGCACCTTACGTCACTCTACCCTCGGCCAAAATCAGCATTCACCCTCAAAACTCCAAACGTCGAGCCCCTGCTCCCAGGCCAAAGGTGCCAGACCCAAAACGCGTGCCTGGCCTCAAACCTCCCTTGGTGGCCCTCGCACAGCCCCACTCACACTGGGGCTGCGGGCTCGCCGAGACGAGCAAGGCCTCGACATAGCACCTTACGTCACTCTACCCTCGGCCAAAATCAGCATTCACCCTCAAAACTCCAAACGTCGAGCCCCTGCTCCCAGGCCAAAGGTGCCAGACCCAAAACGCGTGCCTGGCCTCAAACCTCCCTTGGTGGCCCTCGCACAGCCCCACTCACACTGGGGCTGCGGGCTCGCCGAGACGAGCAAGGCCTCGACATAGCACCTTACGTCACTCTACCCTCGGCCAAAATCACCATTCACCCTCAAAACTCCAAACGTCGAGCCCCTGCTCCCAGGCCAAAGGTGCCAGACCCAAAACGCGTGCCTGGCCTCAAACCTCCCTTGGTGGCCCTCGCACAGCCCCACTCACACTGGGGCTGCGGGCTCGCCGAGAAGAGCAAGGCCTCGACATAGCACCTTACGTCACTCTACCCTCGGCCAAAATCAGCATTCACCCTCAAAACTCCAAACGTCGAGCCCCTGCTCCCAGGCCAAAGGTGCCAGACCCAAAACGCGTGCCTGGCCTCAAACCTCCCTTGGTGGCCCTCGCACAGCCCCACTCACACTGGGGCTGCGGGCTCGCCGAGACGAGCAAGGCCTCGACATAGCACCTTACGTCACTCTACCCTCGGCCAAAATCAGCATTCACCCTCAAAACTCCAAACGTCGAGCCCCTGCTCCCAGGCCAAAGGTGCCAGACCCAAAACGCGTGCCTGGCCTCAAACCTCCCTTGGTGGCCCTCGCACAGCCCCACTCACACTGGGGCTGCGGGCTCGCCGAGACGAGCAAGGCCTCGACATAGCACCTTACGTCACTCTACCCTCGGCCAAAATCAGCATTCACCCTCAAAACTCCAAACGTCGAGCCCCTGCTCCCAGGCCAAAGGTGCCAGACCCAAAACGCGTGCCTGGCCTCAAACCTCCCTTGGTGGCCCTCGCACAGCCCCAGTCACACTGGGGCTGCGGGCTCGCCGAGACGAGCAAGGCCTCGACATAGCACCTTACGTCACTCTACCCTCGGCCAAAATCACCATTCACCCTCAAAACTCCAAACGTCGAGCCCCTGCTCCCAGGCCAAAGGTGCCAGACCCAAAACGCGTGCCTGGCCTCAAACCTCCCTTGGTGGCCCTCGCACAGCCCCACTCACACTGGGGCTGCGGGCTCGCCGAGACGAGCAAGGCCTCGACATAGCACCTTACGTCACTCTACCCTCGGCCAAAATCAGCATTCACCCTCAAAACTCCAAACGTCGAGCCCCTGCTCCCAGGCCAAAGGTGCCAGACCCAAAACGCGTGCCTGGCCTCAAACCTCCCTTGGTGGCCCTCGCACAGCCCCACTCACACTGGGGCTGCGGGCTCGCCGAGACGAGCAAGGCCTCGACATAGCACCTTACGTCACTCTACCCTCGGCCAAAATCACCATTCACCCTCAAAACTCCAAACGTCGAGCCCCTGCTCCCAGGCCAAAGGTGCCAGACCCAAAACGCGTGCCTGGCCTCAAACCTCCCTTGGTGGCCCTCGCACAGCCCCACTCACACTGGGGCTGCGGGCTCGCCGAGACGAGCAAGGCCTCGACATAGCACCTTACGTCACTCTACCCTCGGCCAAAATCAGCATTCACCCTCAAAACTCCAAACGTCGAGCCCCTGCTCCCAGGCCAAAGGTGCCAGACCCAAAACGCGTGCCTGGCCTCAAACCTCCCTTGGTGGCCCTCGCACAGCCCCACTCACACTGGGGCTGCGGGCTCGCCGAGACGAGCAAGGCCTCGACATAGCACCTTACGTCACTCTACCCTCGGCCAAAATCAGCATTCACCCTCAAAACTCCAAACGTCGAGCCCCTGCTCCCAGGCCAAAGGTGCCAGACCCAAAACGCGTGCCTGGCCTCAAACCTCCCTTGGTGGCCCTCGCACAGCCCCATCACACTGGGGCTGCGGGCTCGCCGAGACGAGCAAGGCCTCGACATAGCACCTTACGTCACTCTACCCTCGGCCAAAATCACCATTCACCCTCAAAACTCCAAACGTCGAGCCCCTGCTCCCAGGCCAAAGGTGCCAGACCCAAAACGCGTGCCTGGCCTCAAACCTCCCTTGGTGGCCCTCGCACAGCCCCACTCACACTGGGGCTGCGGGCTCGCCGAGACGAGCAAGGCCTCGACATAGCACCTTACGTCACTCTACCCTCGGCCAAAATCAGCATTCACCCTCAAAACTCCAAACGTCGAGCCCCTGCTCCCAGGCCAAAGGTGCCAGACCCAAAACGCGTGCCTGGCCTCAAACCTCCCTTGGTGGCCCTCGCACAGCACACTCACATTGGGGCTGCGGGCTCGCCGAGACGAGCAAGGCCTCGACATAGCACCTTACGTCACTCTACCCTCGGCCAAAATCAGCATTCACCCTCAAAACTCCAAACGTCGAGCCCCTGCTCCCAGGCCAAAGGTGCCAGACCCAAAACGCGTGCCTGGCCTCAAACCTCCCTTGGTGGCCCTCGCACAGCCCCACTCACACTGGGGCTGCGGGCTCGCCGAGACGAGCAAGGCCTCGACATAGCACCTTACGTCACTCTACCCTCGGCCAAAATCAGCATTCACCCTCAAAACTCCAAACGTCGAGCCCCTGCTCCCAGGCCAAAGGTGCCAGACCCAAAACGCGTGCCTGGCCTCAAACCTCCCTTGGTGGCCCTCGCACAGCCCCACTCACACTGGGGCTGCGGGCTCGCCGAGACGAGCAAGGCCTCGACATAGCACCTTACGTCACTCTACCCTCGGCCAAAATCAGCATTCACCCTCAAAACTCCAAACGTCGAGCCCCTGCTCCCAGGCCAAAGGTGCCAGACCCAAAACGCGTGCCTGGCCTCAAACCTCCCTTGGTGGCCCTCGCACAGCCCCACTCACACTGGGGCTGCGGGCTCGCCGAGACGAGCAAGGCCTCGACATAGCACCTTACGTCACTCTACCCTCGGCCAAAATCAGCATTCACCCTCAAAACTCCAAACGTCGAGCCCCTGCTCCCAGGCCAAAGGTGCCAGACCCAAAACGCGTGCCTGGCCTCAAACCTCCCTTGGTGGCCCTCGCACAGCCCCACTCACACTGGGGCTGCGGGCTCGCCGAGACGAGCAAGGCCTCGACATAGCACCTTACGTCACTCTACCCTCGGCCAAAATCACCATTCACCCTCAAAACTCCAAACGTCGAGCCCCTGCTCCCAGGCCAAAGGTGCCAGACCCAAAACGCGTGCCTGGCCTCAAACCTCCCTTGGTGGCCCTCGCACAGCCCCACTCACACTGGGGCTGCGGGCTCGCCGAGACGAGCAAGGCCTCGACATAGCACCTTACGTCACTCTACCCTCGGCCAAACTCACCATTCACCCTCAAAACTCCAACCGTCGAGCCCCTGCTCCCAGGCCAAAGGTGCCAGACCCAAAACGCGCGCCTGGCCTCAAACCTCCCTTGGTGGCCCTCGCACAGCCCCACTCACACTGGGGCTGCGGGCTCGCCGAGACGAGCAAGGCCTCGACATAGCACCTTACGTCACTCTACCCTCGGCCAAAATCAGCACTCACCCTCAAAACTCCAAACGTCGAGCCCCTGCTCCCAGGCCAAAGGTGCCAGACCCAAAACGCGTGCCTGGCCTCAAACCTCCCTTGGTGGCCCTCGCACAGCCCCACTCACACTGGGGCTGCGGGCTCGCCGAGACGAGCAAGGCCTCGACATAGCACCTTACGTCACTCTACCCTCGGCCAAAATCACCATTCACCCTCAAAACTCCAAACGTCGAGCCCCTGCTCCCAGGCCAAAGGTGCCAGACCCAAAACGCGTGCCTGGCCTCAAACCTCCCTTGGTGGCCCTCGCACAGCCCCACTCACACTGGGGCTGCGGGCTCGCCGAGACGAGCAAGGCCTCGACATAGCACCTTACGTCACTCTACCCTCGGCCAAAATCACCATTCACCCTCAAAACTCCAAACGTCGAGCCCCTGCTCCCAGGCCAAAGGTGCCAGACCCAAAACGCGTGCCTGGCCTCAAACCTCCCTTGGTGGCCCTCGCACAGCCCCACTCACACTGGGGCTGCGGGCTCGCCGAGACGAGCAAGGCCTCGACATAGCACCTTACGTCACTCTACCCTCGGCCAAAATCACCATTCACCCTCAAAACTCCAAACGTCGAGCCCCTGCTCCCAGGCCAAAGGTGCCAGACCCAAAACGCGTGCCTGGCCTCAAACCTCCCTTGGTGGCCCTCGCACAGCCCCACTCACACTGGGGCTGCGGGCTCGCCGAGACGAGCAAGGCCTCGACATAGCACCTTACGTCACTCTACCCTCGGCCAAAATCACCATTCACCCTCAAAACTCCAAACGTCGAGCCCCTGCTCCCAGGCCAAAGGTGCCAGACCCAAAACGCCTGCCTGGCCTCAAACCTCCCTTGGTGGCCCTCGCACAGCCCCACTCACACTGGGGCTGCGGGCTCGCCGAGACGAGCAAGGCCTCGACATAGCACCTTACGTCACTCTACCCTCGGCCAAAATCACCATTCACCCTCAAAACTCCAAACGTCGAGCCCCTGCTCCCAGGCCAAAGGTGCCAGACCCAAAACGCGTGCCTGGCCTCAAACCTCCCTTGGTGGCCCTCGCACAGCCCACTCACACTGGGGCTGCGGGCTCGCCGAGACGAGCAAGGCCTCGACATAGCACCTTATGTCACTCTACCCTCGGCCAAAATCACCATTCACCCTCAAAACTCCAAACGTCGAGCCCCTGCTCCCAGGCCAAAGGTGCCAGACCCAAAACGCGTGCCTGGCCTCAAACCTCCCTTGGTGGCCCTCGCACAGCCCCACTCACACTGGGGCTGCGGGCTCGCCGAGACGAGCAAGGCCTCGACATAGCACCTTACGTCACTCTACCCTCGGCCAAAATCACCATTCACCCTCAAAACTCCAAACGTCGAGCCCCTGCTCCCAGGCCAAAGGTGCCAGACCCAAAACGCGTGCCTGGCCTCAAACCTCCCTTGGTGGCCCTCGCACAGCCCCACTCACACTGGGGCTGCGGGCTCGCCGAGACGAGCAAGGCCTCGACATAGCACCTTACGTCACTCTACCCTCGGCCAAAATCACCATTCACCCTCAAAACTCCAAACGTCGAGCCCCTGCTCCCAGGCCAAAGGTGCCAGACCCAAAACGCGTGCCTGGCCTCAAACCTCCCTTGGTGGCCCTCGCACAGCCCCACTCACACTGGGGCTGCGGGCTCGCCGAGACGAGCAAGGCCTCGACATAGCACCTTACGTCACTCTACCCTCGGCCAAAATCACCATTCACCCTCAAAACTCCAAACGTCGAGCCCCTGCTCCCAGGCCAAAGGTGCCAGACCCAAAACGCGTGCCTGGCCTCAAACCTCCCTTGGTGGCCCTCGCACAGCCCCATTCACATTGGGGCTGCGGGCTCGCCGAGACGAGCAAGGCCTCGACATAGCACCTTACGTCACTCTACCCTCGGCCAAAATCACCATTCACCCTCAAAACTCCAAACGTCGAGCCCCTGCTCCCAGGCCAAAGGTGCCAGACCCAAAACGCGTGCCTGGCCTCAAACCTCCCTTGGTGGCCCTCGCACAGCCCCACTCACACTGGGGCTGCGGGCTCGCCGAGACGAGCAAGGCCTCGACATAGCACCTTACGTCACTCTACCCTCGGCCAAAATCAGCATTCACCCTCAAAACTCCAAACGTCGAGCCCCTGCTCCCAGGCCAAAGGTGCCAGACCCAAAACGCGTGCCTGGCCTCAAACCTCCCTTGGTGGCCCTCGCACAGCCCCACTCACACTGGGGCTGCGGGCTCGCCGAGACGAGCAAGGCCTCGACATAGCACCTTACGTCACTCTACCCTCGGCCAAAATCACCATTCACCCTCAAAACTCCAAACGTCGAGCCCCTGCTCCCAGGCCAAAGGTGCCAGACCCAAAACGCGTGCCTGGCCTCAAACCTCCCTTGGTGGCCCTCGCACAGCCCCACTCACACTGGGGCTGCGGGCTCGCCGAGACGAGCAAGGCCTCGACATAGCACCTTACGTCACTCTACCCTCGGCCAAAATCAGCATTCACCCTCAAAACTCCAAACGTCGAGCCCCTGCTCCCAGGCCAAAGGTGCCACACCCAAAACGCGTGCCTGGCCTCAAACCTCCCTTGGTGGCCCTCGCACAGCCCCACTCACACTGGGGCTGCGGGCTCGCCGAGACGAGCAAGGCCTCGACATAGCACCTTACGTCACTCTACCCTCGGCCAAAATCACCATTCACCCTCAAAACTCCAAACGTCGAGCCCCTGCTCCCAGGCCAAAGGTGCCAGACCCAAAACGCGTGCCTGGCCTCAAACCTCCCTTGGTGGCCCTCGCACAGCCCCACTCACACTGGGGCTGCGGGCTCGCCGAGACGAGCAAGGCCTCGACATAGCACCTTACGTCACTCTACCCTCGGCCAAAATCACCATTCACCCTCAAAACTCCAAACGTCGAGCCCCTGCTCCCAGGCCAAAGGTGCCAGACCCAAAACGCGTGCCTGGCCTCAAACCTCCCTTGGTGGCCCTCGCACAGCCCCACTCACACTGGGGCTGCGGGCTCGCCGAGACGAGCAAGGCCTCGACATAGCACCTTACGTCACTCTACCCTCGGCCAAAATCACCATTCACCCTCAAAACTCCAAACGTCGAGCCCCTGCTCCCAGGCCAAAGGTGCCAGACCCAAAACGCGTGCCTGGCCTCAAACCTCCCTTGGTGGCCCTCGCACAGCCCACTCACATTGGGGCTGCGGGCTCGCCGAGACGAGCAAGGCCTCGACATAGCACCTTACGTCACTCTACCCTCGGCCAAAATCACCATTCACCCTCAAAACTCCAAACGTCGAGCCCCTGCTCCCAGGCCAAAGGTGCCAGACCCAAAACGCGTGCCTGGCCTCAAACCTCCCTTGGTGGCCCTCGCACAGCCCCACTCACACTGGGGCTGCGGGCTCGCCGAGACGAGCAAGGCCTCGACATAGCACCTTACGTCACTCTACCCTCGGCCAAAATCAGCATTCACCCTCAAAACTCCAAACGTCGAGCCCCTGCTCCCAGGCCAAAGGTGCCAGACCCAAAACGCGTGCCTGGCCTCAAACCTCCCTTGGTGGCCCTCGCACAGCCCCACTCACACTGGGGCTGCGGGCTCGCCGAGACGAGCAAGGCCTCGACATAGCACCTTACGTCACTCTACCCTCGGCCAAAATCACCATTCACCCTCAAAACTCCAAACGTCGAGCCCCTGCTCCCAGGCCAAAGGTGCCAGACCCAAAACGCGTGCCTGGCCTCAAACCTCCCTTGGTGGCCCTCGCACAGCCCCATTCACACTGGGGCTGCGGGCTCGCCGAGACGAGCAAGGCCTCGACATAGCACCTTACGTCACTCTACCCTCGGCCAAAATCACCATTCACCCTCAAAACTCCAAACGTCGAGCCCCTGCTCCCAGGCCAAAGGTGCCAGACCCAAAACGCGTGCCTGGCCTCAAACCTCCCTTGGTGGCCCTCGCACAGCCCACTCACACTGGGGCTGCGGGCTCGCCGAGACGAGCAAGGCCTCGACATAGCACCTTACGTCACTCTACCCTCGGCCAAAATCACCATTCACCCTCAAAACTCCAAACGTCGAGCCCCTGCTCCCAGGCCAAAGGTGCCAGACCCAAAACGCGTGCCTGGCCTCAAACCTCCCTTGGTGGCCCTCGCACAGCCCCACTCACACTGGGGCTGCGGGCTCGCCGAGACGAGCAAGGCCTCGACATAGCACCTTACGTCACTCTACCCTCGGCCAAAATCACCATTCACCCTCAAAACTCCAAACGTCGAGCCCCTGCTCCCAGGCCAAAGGTGCCAGACCCAAAACGCGTGCCTGGCCTCAAACCTCCCTTGGTGGCCCTCGCGCAGCCCCACTCACACTGGGGCTGCGGGCTCGCCGAGACGAGCAAGGCCTCGACATAGCACCTTACGTCACTCTACCCTCGGCCAAAATCAGCATTCACCCTCAAAACTCCAAACGTCGAGCCCCTGCTCCCAGGCCAAAGGTGCCAGACCCAAAACGCGTGCCTGGCCTCAAACCTCCCTTGGTGGCCCTCGCACAGCCCCACTCACACTGGGGCTGCGGGCTCGCCGAGACGAGCAAGGCCTCGACATAGCACCTTACGTCACTCTACCCTCGGCCAAAATCACCATTCACCCTCAAAACTCCAAACGTCGAGCCCCTGCTCCCAGGCCAAAGGTGCCAGACCCAAAACGCGTGCCTGGCCTCAAACCTCCCTTGGTGGCCCTCGCACAGCCCCACTCACACTGGGGCTGCGGGCTCGCCGAGACGAGCAAGGCCTCGACATAGCACCTTACGTCACTCTACCCTCGGCCAAAATCACCATTCACCCTCAAAACTCCAAACGTCGAGCCCCTGCTCCCAGGCCAAAGGTGCCAGACCCAAAACGCGTGCCTGGCCTCAAACCTCCCTTGGTGGCCCTCGCACAGCCCCACTCACACTGGGGCTGCGGGCTCGCCGAGACGAGCAAGGCCTCGACATAGCACCTTACGTCACTCTACCCTCGGCCAAAATCACCATTCACCCTCAAAACTCCAAACGTCGAGCCCCTGCTCCCAGGCCAAAGGTGCCAGACCCAAAACGCGTGCCTGGCCTCAAACCTCCCTTGGTGGCCCTCGCACAGCCCCACTCACACTGGGGCTGCGGGCTCGCCGAGACGAGCAAGGCCTCGACATAGCACCTTACGTCACTCTACCCTCGGCCAAAATCACCATTCACCCTCAAAACTCCAAACGTCGAGCCCCTGCTCCCAGGCCAAAGGTGCCAGACCCAAAACGCGTGCCTGGCCTCAAACCTCCCTTGGTGGCCCTCGCACAGCCCCATTCACACTGGGGCTGCGGGCTCGCCGAGACGAGCAAGGCCTCGACATAGCACCTTACGTCACTCTACCCTCGGCCAAAATCACCATTCACCCTCAAAACTCCAAACGTCGAGCCCCTGCTCCCAGGCCAAAGGTGCCAGACCCAAAACGCGTGCCTGGCCTCAAACCTCCCTTGGTGGCCCTCGCACAGCACCACTCACACTGGGGCTGCGGGCTCGCCGAGACGAGCAAGGCCTCGACATAGCACCTTACGTCACTCTACCCTCGGCCAAAATCACCATTCACCCTCAAAACTCCAAACGTCGAGCCCCTGCTCCCAGGCCAAAGGTGCCAGACCCAAAACGCGTGCCTGGCCTCAAACCTCCCTTGGTGGCCCTCGCACAGCCCCACTCACACTGGGGCTGCGGGCTCGCCGAGACGAGCAAGGCCTCGACATAGCACCTTACGTCACTCTACCCTCGGCCAAAATCACCATTCACCCTCAAAACTCCAAACGTCGAGCCCCTGCTCCCAGGCCAAAGGTGCCAGACCCAAAACGCGTGCCTGGCCTCAAACCTCCCTTGGTGGCCCTCGCACAGCCCCATTCACACTGGGGCTGCGGGCTCGCCGAGACGAGCAAGGCCTCGACATAGCACCTTACGTCACTCTACCCTCGGCCAAAATCACCATTCACCCTCAAAACTCCAAACGTCGAGCCCCTGCTCCCAGGCCAAAGGTGCCAGACCCAAAACGCGTGCCTGGCCTCAAACCTCCCTTGGTGGCCCTCGCACAGCCCACTCACACTGGGGCTGCGGGCTCGCCGAGACGAGCAAGGCCTCGACATAGCACCTTACGTCACTCTACCCTCGGCCAAAATCACCATTCACCCTCAAAACTCCAAACGTCGAGCCCCTGCTCCCAGGCCAAAGGTGCCAGACCCAAAACGCGTGCCTGGCCTCAAACCTCCCTTGGTGGCCCTCGCACAGCCCCACTCACACTGGGGCTGCGGGCTCGCCGAGACGAGCAAGGCCTCGACATAGCACCTTACGTCACTCTACCCTCGGCCAAAATCACCATTCACCCTCAAAACTCCAAACGTCGAGCCCCTGCTCCCAGGCCAAAGGTGCCAGACCCAAAACGCGTGCCTGGCCTCAAACCTCCCTTGGTGGCCCTCGCACAGCCCCACTCACACTGGGGCTGCGGGCTCGCCGAGACGAGCAAGGCCTCGACATAGCACCTTACGTCACTCTACCCTCGGCCAAAATCACCATTCACCCTCAAAACTCCAAACGTCGAGCCCCTGCTCCCAGGCCAAAGGTGCCAGACCCAAAACGCGTGCCTGGCCTCAAACCTCCCTTGGTGGCCCTCGCACAGCCCCACTCACACTGGGGCTGCGGGCTCGCCGAGACGAGCAAGGCCTCGACATAGCACCTTACGTCACTCTACCCTCGGCCAAAATCACCATTCACCCTCAAAACTCCAAACGTCGAGCCCCTGCTCCCAGGCCAAAGGTGCCAGACCCAAAACGCGTGCCTGGCCTCAAACCTCCCTTGGTGGCCCTCGCACAGCCCCACTCACACTGGGGCTGCGGGCTCGCCGAGACGAGCAAGGCCTCGACATAGCACCTTACGTCACTCTACCCTCGGCCAAAATCACCATTCACCCTCAAAACTCCAAACGTCGAGCCCCTGCTCCCAGGCCAAAGGTGCCAGACCCAAAACGCGTGCCTGGCCTCAAACCTCCCTTGGTGGCCCTCGCACAGCACCACTCACACTGGGGCTGCGGGCTCGCCGAGACGAGCAAGGCCTCGACATAGCACCTTACGTCACTCTACCCTCGGCCAAAATCACCATTCACCCTCAAAACTCCAAACGTCGAGCCCCTGCTCCCAGGCCAAAGGTGCCAGACCCAAAACGCGTGCCTGGCCTCAAACCTCCCTTGGTGGCCCTCGCACAGCCCCACTCACACTGGGGCTGCGGGCTCGCCGAGACGAGCAAGGCCTCGACATAGCACCTTACGTCACTCTACCCTCGGCCAAAATCACCATTCACCCTCAAAACTCCAAACGTCGAGCCCCTGCTCCCAGGCCAAAGGTGCCAGACCCAAAACGCGTGCCTGGCCTCAAACCTCCCTTGGTGGCCCTCGCACAGCCCCACTCACACTGGGGCTGCGGGCTCGCCGAGACGAGCAAGGCCTCGACATAGCACCTTACGTCACTCTACCCTCGGCCAAAATCACATTCACCCTCAAAACTCCAAACGTCGAGCCCCTGCTCCCAGGCCAAAGGTGCCAGACCCAAAACGCGTGCCTGGCCTCAAACCTCCCTTGGTGGCCCTCGCACAGCCCCACTCACACTGGGGCTGCGGGCTCGCCGAGACGAGCAAGGCCTCGACATAGCACCTTACGTCACTCTACCCTCGGCCAAAATCAGCATTCACCCTCAAAACTCCAAACGTCGAGCCCCTGCTCCCAGGCCAAAGGTGCCAGACCCAAAACGCGTGCCTGGCCTCAAACCTCCCTTGGTGGCCCTCGCACAGCCCCACTCACACTGGGGCTGCGGGCTCGCCGAGACGAGCAAGGCCTCGACATAGCACCTTACGTCACTCTACCCTCGGCCAAAATCACCATACACCCTCAAAACTCCAAACGTCGAGCCCCTGCTCCCAGGCCAAAGGTGCCAGACCCAAAACGCGTGCCTGGCCTCAAACCTCCCTTGGTGGCCCTCGCACAGCCCCACTCACACTGGGGCTGCGGGCTCGCCGAGACGAGCAAGGCCTCGACATAGCACCTTACGTCACTCTACCCTCGGCCAAAATCACCATTCACCCTCAAAACTCCAAACGTCGAGCCCCTGCTCCCAGGCCAAAGGTGCCAGACCCAAAACGCGTGCCTGGCCTCAAACCTCCCTTGGTGGCCCTCGCACAGCCCCACTCACACTGGGGCTGCGGGCTCGCCGAGACGAGCAAGGCCTCGACATAGCACCTTACGTCACTCTACCCTCGGCCAAAATCACCATTCACCCTCAAAACTCCAAACGTCGAGCCCCTGCTCCCAGGCCAAAGGTGCCAGACCCAAAACGCGTGCCTGGCCTCAAACCTCCCTTGGTGGCCCTCGCACAGCCCCACTCACACTGGGGCTGCGGGCTCGCCGAGACGAGCAAGGCCTCGACATAGCACCTTACGTCACTCTACCCTCGGCCAAAATCACCATTCACCCTCAAAACTCCAAACGTCGAGCCCCTGCTCCCAGGCCAAAGGTGCCAGACCCAAAACGCGTGCCTGGCCTCAAACCTCCCTTGGTGGCCCTCGCACAGCCCCACTCACACTGGGGCTGCGGGCTCGCCGAGACGAGCAAGGCCTCGACATAGCACCTTACGTCACTCTACCCTCGGCCAAAATCACCATTCACCCTCAAAACTCCAAACGTCGAGCCCCTGCTCCCAGGCCAAAGGTGCCAGACCCAAAACGCGTGCCTGGCCTCAAACCTCCCTTGGTGGCCCTCGCACAGCCCCATTCACACTGGGGCTGCGGGCTCGCCGAGACGAGCAAGGCCTCGACATAGCACCTTACGTCACTCTACCCTCGGCCAAAATCACCATTCACCCTCAAAACTCCAAACGTCGAGCCCCTGCTCCCAGGCCAAAGGTGCCAGACCCAAAACGCGTGCCTGGCCTCAAACCTCCCTTGGTGGCCCTCGCACAGCCCCACTCACACTGGGGCTGCGGGCTCGCCGAGACGAGCAAGGCCTCGACATAGCACCTTACGTCACTCTACCCTCGGCCAAAATCAGCATTCACCCTCAAAACTCCAAACGTCGAGCCCCTGCTCCCAGGCCAAAGGTGCCAGACCCAAAACGCGTGCCTGGCCTCAAACCTCCCTTGGTGGCCCTCGCACAGCCCCACTCACACTGGGGCTGCGGGCTCGCCGAGACGAGCAAGGCCTCGACATAGCACCTTACGTCACTCTACCCTCGGCCAAAATCACCATTCACCCTCAAAACTCCAAACGTCGAGCCCCTGCTCCCAGGCCAAAGGTGCCAGACCCAAAACGCGTGCCTGGCCTCAAACCTCCCTTGGTGGCCCTCGCACAGCCCCACTCACACTGGGGCTGCGGGCTCGCCGAGACGAGCAAGGCCTCGACATAGCACCTTACGTCACTCTACCCTCGGCCAAAATCACCATTCACCCTCAAAACTCCAAACGTCGAGCCCCTGCTCCCAGGCCAAAGGTGCCAGACCCAAAACGCGTGCCTGGCCTCAAACCTCCCTTGGTGGCCCTCGCACAGCCCCACTCACACTGGGGCTGCGGGCTCGCCGAGACGAGCAAGGCCTCGACATAGCACCTTACGTCACTCTACCCTCGGCCAAAATCACCATTCACCCTCAAAACTCCAACCGTCGAGCCCCTGCTCCCAGGCCAAAGGTGCCAGACCCAACACGCGTGCCTGGCCTCAAACCTCCCTTGGTGGCCCTCGCACAGCCCCACTCACACTGGGGCTGCGGGCTCGCCGAGACGAGCAAGGCCTCGACATAGCACCTTACGTCACTCTACCCTCGGCCAAAATCACCATTCACCCTCAAAACTCCAAACGTCGAGCCCCTGCTCCCAGGCCAAAGGTGCCAGACCCAAAACGCGTGCCTGGCCTCAAACCTCCCTTGGTGGCCCTCGCACAGCCCCACTCACACTGGGGCTGCGGGCTCGCCGAGACGAGCAAGGCCTCGACATAGCACCTTACGTCACTCTACCCTCGGCCAAAATCAGCATTCACCCTCAAAACTCCAAACGTCGAGCCCCTGCTCCCAGGCCAAAGGTGCCAGACCCAAAACGCGTGCCTGGCCTCAAACCTCCCTTGGTGGCCCTCGCACAGCCCCACTCACACTGGGGCTGCGGGCTCGCCGAGACGAGCAAGGCCTCGACATAGCACCTTACGTCACTCTACCCTCGGCCAAAATCACCATTCACCCTCAAAACTCCAAACGTCGAGCCCCTGCTCCCAGGCCAAAGGTGCCAGACCCAAAACGCGTGCCTGGCCTCAAACCTCCCTTGGTGGCCCTCGCACAGCCCACTCACACTGGGGCTGCGGGCTCGCCGAGACGAGCAAGGCCTCGACATAGCACCTTACGTCACTCTACCCTCGGCCAAAATCACCATTCACCCTCAAAACTCCAAACGTCGAGCCCCTGCTCCCAGGCCAAAGGTGCCAGACCCAAAACGCGTGCCTGGCCTCAAACCTCCCTTGGTGGCCCTCGCACAGCCCCACTCACACTGGGGCTGCGGGCTCGCCGAGACGAGCAAGGCCTCGACATAGCACCTTACGTCACTCTACCCTCGGCCAAAATCACCATTCACCCTCAAAACTCCAAACGTCGAGCCCCTGCTCCCAGGCCAAAGGTGCCAGACCCAAAACGCGAGCCTGGCCTCAAACCTCCCTTGGTGGCCCTCGCACAGCACCACTCACACTGGGGCTGCGGGCTCGCCGAGACGAGCAAGGCCTCGACATAGCACCTTACGTCACTCTACCCTCGGCCAAAATCACCATTCACCCTCAAAACTCCAAACGTCGAGCCCCTGCTCCCAGGCCAAAGGTGCCAGACCCAAAACGCGTGCCTGGCCTCAAACCTCCCTTGGTGGCCCTCGCACAGCCCCACTCACACTGGGGCTGCGGGCTCGCCGAGACGAGCAAGGCCTCGACATAGCACCTTACGTCACTCTACCCTCGGCCAAAATCACCATTCACCCTCAAAACTCCAAACGTCGAGCCCCTGCTCCCAGGCCAAAGGTGCCAGACCCAAAACGCGTGCCTGGCCTCAAACCTCCCTTGGTGGCCCTCGCACAGCCCCATTCACACTGGGGCTGCGGGCTCGCCGAGACGAGCAAGGCCTCGACATAGCACCTTACGTCACTCTACCCTCGGCCAAAATCACCATTCACCCTCAAAACTCCAAACGTCGAGCCCCTGCTCCCAGGCCAAAGGTGCCAGACCCAAAACGCGTGCCTGGCCTCAAACCTCCCTTGGTGGCCCTCGCACAGCCCCACTCACACTGGGGCTGCGGGCTCGCCGAGACGAGCAAGGCCTCGACATAGCACCTTACGTCACTCTACCCTCGGCCAAAATCACCATTCACCCTCAAAACTCCAAACGTCGAGCCCCTGCTCCCAGGCCAAAGGTGCCAGACCCAAAACGCGTGCCTGGCCTCAAACCTCCCTTGGTGGCCCTCGCACAGCCCCACTCACACTGGGGCTGCGGGCTCGCCGAGACGAGCAAGGCCTCGACATAGCACCTTACGTCACTCTACCCTCGGCCAAAATCACCATTCACCCTCAAAACTCCAAACGTCGAGCCCCTGCTCCCAGGCCAAAGGTGCCAGACCCAAAACGCGTGCCTGGCCTCAAACCTCCCTTGGTGGCCCTCGCACAGCCCCACTCACACTGGGGCTGCGGGCTCGCCGAGACGAGCAAGGCCTCGACATAGCACCTTACGTCACTCTACCCTCGGCCAAAATCACCATTCACCCTCAAAACTCCAAACGTCGAGCCCCTGCTCCCAGGCCAAAGGTGCCAGACCCAAAACGCGTGCCTGGCCTCAAACCTCCCTTGGTGGCCCTCGCACAGCCCCACTCACACTGGGGCTGCGGGCTCGCCGAGACGAGCAAGGCCTCGACATAGCACCTTACGTCACTCTACCCTCGGCCAAAATCACCATTCACCCTCAAAACTCCAAACGTCGAGCCCCTGCTCCCAGGCCAAAGGTGCCAGACCCAAAACGCGTGCCTGGCCTCAAACCTCCCTTGGTGGCCCTCGCACAGCCCCACTCACACTGGGGCTGCGGGCTCGCCGAGACGAGCAAGGCCTCGACATAGCACCTTACGTCACTCTACCCTCGGCCAAAATCACCATTCACCCTCAAAACTCCAAACGTCGAGCCCCTGCTCCCAGGCCAAAGGTGCCAGACCCAAAACGCGTGCCTGGCCTCAAACCTCCCTTGGTGGCCCTCGCACAGCCCCACTCACACTGGGGCTGCGGGCTCGCCGAGACGAGCAAGGCCTCGACATAGCACCTTACGTCACTCTACCCTCGGCCAAAATCACCATTCACCCTCAAAACTCCAAACGTCGAGCCCCTGCTCCCAGGCCAAAGGTGCCAGACCCAAAACGCGTGCCTGGCCTCAAACCTCCCTTGGTGGCCCTCGCACAGCCCCACTCACACTGGGGCTGCGGGCTCGCCGAGACGAGCAAGGCCTCGACATAGCACCTTACGTCACTCTACCCTCGGCCAAAATCACCATTCACCCTCAAAACTCCAAACGTCGAGCCCCTGCTCCCAGGCCAAAGGTGCCAGACCCAAAACGCGTGCCTGGCCTCAAACCTCCCTTGGTGGCCCTCGCACAGCCCCACTCACATTGGGGCTGCGGGCTCGCCGAGACGAGCAAGGCCTCGACATAGCACCTTACGTCACTCTACCCTCGGCCAAAATCACCATTCACCCTCAAAACTCCAAACGTCGAGCCCCTGCTCCCAGGCCAAAGGTGCCAGACCCAAAACGCGTGCCTGGCCTCAAACCTCCCTTGGTGGCCCTCGCACAGCCCCACTCACACTGGGGCTGCGGGCTCGCCGAGACGAGCAAGGCCTCGACATAGCACCTTACGTCACTCTACCCTCGGCCAAAATCACCATTCACCCTCAAAACTCCAAACGTCGAGCCCCTGCTCCCAGGCCAAAGGTGCCAGACCCAAAACGCGTGCCTGGCCTCAAACCTCCCTTGGTGGCCCTCGCACAGCCCCACTCACACTGGGGCTGCGGGCTCGCCGAGACGAGCAAGGCCTCGACATAGCACCTTACGTCACTCTACCCTCGGCCAAAATCACCATTCACCCTCAAAACTCCAAACGTCGAGCCCCTGCTCCCAGGCCAAAGGTGCCAGACCCAAAACGCGTGCCTGGCCTCAAACCTCCCTTGGTGGCCCTCGCACAGCCCCACTCACATTGGGGCTGCGGGCTCGCCGAGACGAGCTAGGGCTCGACATAGCACCTTACGTCACTCTACCCTCGGCCAAAATCACCATTCACCCTCAAAACTCCAAACGTCGAGCCCCTGCTCCCAGGCCAAAGGTGCCAGACCCAAAACGCGTGCCTGGCCTCAAACCTCCCTTGGTGGCCCTCGCACAGCCCCACTCACACTGGGGCTGCGGGCTCGCCGAGACGAGCAAGGCCTCGACATAGCACCTTACGTCACTCTACCCTCGGCCAAAATCACCATTCACCCTCAAAACTCCAAACGTCGAGCCCCTGCTCCCAGGCCAAAGGTGCCAGACCCAAAACGCGTGCCTGGCCTCAAACCTCCCTTGGTGGCCCTCGCACAGCCCCACTCACATTGGGGCTGCGGGCTCGCCGAGACGAGCAAGGCCTCGACATAGCACCTTACGTCACTCTACCCTCGGCCAAAATCACCATTCACCCTCAAAACTCCAAACGTCGAGCCCCTGCTCCCAGGCCAAAGGTGCCAGACCCAAAACGCGTGCCTGGCCTCAAACCTCCCTTGGTGGCACTCGCACAGCCCACTCACACTGGGGCTGCGGGCTCGCCGAGACGAGCAAGGCCTCGACATAGCACCTTACGTCACTCTACCCTCGGCCAAAATCACCATTCACCCTCAAAACTCCAACCGTCGAGCCCCTGCTCCCAGGCCAAAGGTGCCAGACCCAAAACGCGTGCCTGGCCTCAAACCTCCCTTGGTGGCCCTCGCACAGCCCCACTCACACTGGGGCTGCGGGCTCGCCGAGACGAGCAAGGCCTCGACATAGCACCTTACGTCACTCTACCCTCGGCCAAAATCACCATTCACCCTCAAAACTCCAAACGTCGAGCCCCTGCTCCCAGGCCAAAGGTGCCAGACCCAAAACGCGTGCCTGGCCTCAAACCTCCCTTGGTGGCCCTCGCACAGCCCCACTCACACTGGGGCTGCGGGCTCGCCGAGACGAGCAAGGCCTCGACATAGCACCTTACGTCACTCTACCCTCGGCCAAAATCACCATTCACCCTCAAAACTCCAAACGTCGAGCCCCTGCTCCCAGGCCAAAGGTGCCAGACCCAAAACGCGTGCCTGGCCTCAAACCTCCCTTGGTGGCCCTCGCACAGCCCCACTCACACTGGGGCTGCGGGCTCGCCGAGACGAGCAAGGCCTCGACATAGCACCTTACGTCACTCTACCCTCGGCCAAAATCACCATTCACCCTCAAAACTCCAAACGTCGAGCCCCTGCTCCCAGGCCAAAGGTGCCAGACCCAAAACGCGTGCCTGGCCTCAAACCTCCCTTGGTGGCCCTCGCACAGCCCCACTCACACTGGGGCTGCGGGCTCGCCGAGACGAGCAAGGCCTCGACATAGCACCTTACGTCACTCTACCCTCGGCCAAAATCACCATTCACCCTCAAAACTCCAAACGTCGAGCCCCTGCTCCCAGGCCAAAGGTGCCAGACCCAAAACGCGTGCCTGGCCTCAAACCTCCCTTGGTGGCCCTCGCACAGCCCCACTCACACTGGGGCTGCGGGCTCGCCGAGACGAGCAAGGCCTCGACATAGCACCTTACGTCACTCTACCCTCGGCCAAAATCACCATTCACCCTCAAAACTCCAAACGTCGAGCCCCTGCTCCCAGGCCAAAGGTGCCAGACCCAAAACGCGTGCCTGGCCTCAAACCTCCCTTGGTGGCCCTCGCACAGCCCCACTCACACTGGGGCTGCGGGCTCGCCGAGACGAGCAAGGCCTCGACATAGCACCTTACGTCACTCTACCCTCGGCCAAAATCACCATTCACCCTCAAAACTCCAAACGTCGAGCCCCTGCTCCCAGGCCAAAGGTGCCAGACCCAAAACGCGTGCCTGGCCTCAAACCTCCCTTGGTGGCCCTCGCACAGCCCCAGTCACACTGGGGCTGCGGGCTCGCCGAGACGAGCAAGGCCTCGACATAGCACCTTACGTCACTCTACCCTCGGCCAAAATCACCATTCACCCTCAAAACTCCAAACGTCGAGCCCCTGCTCCCAGGCCAAAGGTGCCAGACCCAAAACGCGTGCCTGGCCTCAAACCTCCCTTGGTGGCCCTCGCACAGCCCCACTCACACTGGGGCTGCGGGCTCGCCGAGACGAGCAAGGCCTCGACATAGCACCTTACGTCACTCTACCCTCGGCCAAAATCACCATTCACCCTCAAAACTCCAAACGTCGAGCCCCTGCTCCCAGGCCAAAGGTGCCAGACCCAAAACGCGTGCCTGGCCTCAAACCTCCCTTGGTGGCCCTCGCACAGCCCCATTCACACTGGGGCTGCGGGCTCGCCGAGACGAGCAAGGCCTCGACATAGCACCTTACGTCACTCTACCCTCGGCCAAAATCACCATTCACCCTCAAAACTCCAAACGTCGAGCCCCTGCTCCCAGGCCAAAGGTGCCAGACCCAAAACGCGTGCCTGGCCTCAAACCTCCCTTGGTGGCCCTCGCACAGCCCCATTCACACTGGGGCTGCGGGCTCGCCGAGACGAGCAAGGCCTCGACATAGCACCTTACGTCACTCTACCCTCGGCCAAAATCAGCATTCACCCTCAAAACTCCAAACGTCGAGCCCCTGCTCCCAGGCCAAAGGTGCCAGACCCAAAACGCGTGCCTGGCCTCAAACCTCCCTTGGTGGCCCTCGCACAGCCCACTCACATTGGGGCTGCGGGCTCGCCGAGACGAGCAAGGCCTCGACATAGCACCTTACGTCACTCTACCCTCGGCCAAAATCAGCATTCACCCTCAAAACTCCAAACGTCGAGCCCCTGCTCCCAGGCCAAAGGTGCCAGACCCAAAACGCGTGCCTGGCCTCAAACCTCCCTTGGTGGCCCTCGCACAGCCCCACTCACACTGGGGCTGCGGGCTCGCCGAGACGAGCAAGGCCTCGACATAGCACCTTACGTCACTCTACCCTCGGCCAAAATCACCATTCACCCTCAAAACTCCAAACGTCGAGCCCCTGCTCCCAGGCCAAAGGTGCCAGACCCAAAACGCGTGCCTGGCCTCAAACCTCCCTTGGTGGCCCTCGCACAGCCCCACTCACACTGGGGCTGCGGGCTCGCCGAGACGAGCAAGGCCTCGACATAGCACCTTACGTCACTCTACCCTCGGCCAAAATCACCATTCACCCTCAAAACTCCAAACGTCGAGCCCCTGCTCCCAGGCCAAAGGTGCCAGACCCAAAACGCGTGCCTGGCCTCAAACCTCCCTTGGTGGCCCTCGCACAGCACCACTCACACTGGGGCTGCGGGCTCGCCGAGACGAGCAAGGCCTCGACATAGCACCTTACGTCACTCTACCCTCGGCCAAAATCACCATTCACCCTCAAAACTCCAAACGTCGAGCCCCTGCTCCCAGGCCAAAGGTGCCAGACCCAAAACGCGTGCCTGGCCTCAAACCTCCCTTGGTGGCCCTCGCACAGCCCCACTCACACTGGGGCTGCGGGCTCGCCGAGACGAGCAAGGCCTCGACATAGCACCTTACGTCACTCTACCCTCGGCCAAAATCACCATTCACCCTCAAAACTCCAAACGTCGAGCCCCTGCTCCCAGGCCAAAGGTGCCAGACCCAAAACGCGTGCCTGGCCTCAAACCTCCCTTGGTGGCCCTCGCACAGCCCCACTCACACTGGGGCTGCGGGCTCGCCGAGACGAGCAAGGCCTCGACATAGCACCTTACGTCACTCTACCCTCGGCCAAAATCACCATTCACCCTCAAAACTCCAAACGTCGAGCCCCTGCTCCCAGGCCAAAGGTGCCAGACCCAAAACGCGTGCCTGGCCTCAAACCTCCCTTGGTGGCCCTCGCACAGCCCCACTCACACTGGGGCTGCGGGCTCGCCGAGACGAGCAAGGCCTCGACATAGCACCTTACGTCACTCTACCCTCGGCCAAAATCACCATTCACCCTCAAAACTCCAAACGTCGAGCCCCTGCTCCCAGGCCAAAGGTGCCAGACCCAAAACGCGTGCCTGGCCTCAAACCTCCCTTGGTGGCCCTCGCACAGCCCCACTCACACTGGGGCTGCGGGCTCGCCGAGACGAGCAAGGCCTCGACATAGCACCTTACGTCACTCTACCCTCGGCCAAAATCACCATTCACCCTCAAAACTCCAAACGTCGAGCCCCTGCTCCCAGGCCAAAGGTGCCAGACCCAAAACGCGTGCCTGGCCTCAAACCTCCCTTGGTGGCCCTCGCACAGCCCCACTCACACTGGGGCTGCGGGCTCGCCGAGACGAGCAAGGCCTCGACATAGCACCTTACGTCACTCTACCCTCGGCCAAAATCACCATTCACCCTCAAAACTCCAAACGTCGAGCCCCTGCTCCCAGGCCAAAGGTGCCAGACCCAAAACGCGTGCCTGGCCTCAAACCTCCCTTGGTGGCCCTCGCACAGCCCCACTCACACTGGGGCTGCGGGCTCGCCGAGACGAGCAAGGCCTCGACATAGCACCTTACGTCACTCTACCCTCGGCCAAAATCACCATTCACCCTCAAAACTCCAAACGTCGAGCCCCTGCTCCCAGGCCAAAGGTGCCAGACCCAAAACGCGTGCCTGGCCTCAAACCTCCCTTGGTGGCCCTCGCACAGCCCCACTCACACTGGGGCTGCGGGCTCGCCGAGACGAGCAAGGCCTCGACATAGCACCTTACGTCACTCTACCCTCGGCCAAAATCACCATTCACCCTCAAAACTCCAAACGTCGAGCCCCTGCTCCCAGGCCAAAGGTGCCAGACCCAAAACGCGTGCCTGGCCTCAAACCTCCCTTGGTGGCCCTCGCACAGCCCCACTCACACTGGGGCTGCGGGCTCGCCGAGACGAGCAAGGCCTCGACATAGCACCTTACGTCACTCTACCCTCGGCCAAAATCACCATTCACCCTCAAAACTCCAAACGTCGAGCCCCTGCTCCCAGGCCAAAGGTGCCAGACCCAAAACGCGTGCCTGGCCTCAAACCTCCCTTGGTGGCCCTCGCACAGCCCCACTCACACTGGGGCTGCGGGCTCGCCGAGACGAGCAAGGCCTCGACATAGCACCTTACGTCACTCTACCCTCGGCCAAAATCACCATTCACCCTCAAAACTCCAAACGTCGAGCCCCTGCTCCCAGGCCAAAGGTGCCAGACCCAAAACGCGTGCCTGGCCTCAAACCTCCCTTGGTGGCCCTCGCACAGCCCCACTCACACTGGGGCTGCGGGTTCGCCGAGACGAGCAAGGCCTCGACATAGCACCTTACGTCACTCTACCCTCGGCCAAACTCACCATTCACCCTCAAAACTCCAAACGTCGAGCCCCTGCTCCCAGGCCAAAGGTGCCAGACCCAAAACGCGTGCCTGGCCTCAAACCTCCCTTGGTGGCCCTCGCACAGCCCCACTCACACTGGGGCTGCGGGCTCGCCGAGACGAGCAAGGCCTCGACATAGCACCTTACGTCACTCTACCCTCGGCCAAAATCAGCATTCACCCTCAAAACTCCAAACGTCGAGCCCCTGCTCCCAGGCCAAAGGTGCCAGACCCAAAACGCGTGCCTGGCCTCAAACCTCCCTTGGTGGCCCTCGCACAGCCCCACTCACACTGGGGCTGCGGGCTCGCCGAGACGAGCAAGGCCTCGACATAGCACCTTACGTCACTCTACCCTCGGCCAAAATCACCATTCACCCTCAAAACTCCAAACGTCGAGCCCCTGCTCCCAGGCCAAAGGTGCCAGACCCAAAACGCGTGCCTGGCCTCAAACCTCCCTTGGTGGCCCTCGCACAGCCCCACTCACACTGGGGCTGCGGGCTCGCCGAGACGAGCAAGGCCTCGACATAGCACCTTACGTCACTCTACCCTCGGCCAAAATCACCATTCACCCTCAAAACTCCAAACGTCGAGCCCCTGCTCCCAGGCCAAAGGTGCCAGACCCAAAACGCGTGCCTGGCCTCAAACCTCCCTTGGTGGCCCTCGCACAGCCCCACTCACACTGGGGCTGCGGGCTCGCCGAGACGAGCAAGGCCTCGACATAGCACCTTACGTCACTCTACCCTCGGCCAAAATCACCATTCACCCTCAAAACTCCAAACGTCGAGCCCCTGCTCCCAGGCCAAAGGTGCCAGACCCAAAACGCGTGCCTGGCCTCAAACCTCCCTTGGTGGCCCTCGCACAGCCCCACTCACACTGGGGCTGCGGGCTCGCCGAGACGAGCAAGGCCTCGACATAGCACCTTACGTCACTCTACCCTCGGCCAAAATCACCATTCACCCTCAAAACTCCAAACGTCGAGCCCCTGCTCCCAGGCCAAAGGTGCCAGACCCAAAACGCGTGCCTGGCCTCAAACCTCCCTTGGTGGCCCTCGCACAGCCCCACTCACACTGGGGCTGCGGGCTCGCCGAGACGAGCAAGGCCTCGACATAGCACCTTACGTCACTCTACCCTCGGCCAAAATCAGCATTCACCCTCAAAACTCCAAACGTCGAGCCCCTGCTCCCAGGCCAAAGGTGCCAGACCCAAAACGCGTGCCTGGCCTCAAACCTCCCTTGGTGGCCCTCGCACAGCCCCACTCACACTGGGGCTGCGGGCTCGCCGAGACGAGCAAGGCCTCGACATAGCACCTTACGTCACTCTACCCTCGGCCAAAATCACCATTCACCCTCAAAACTCCAAACGTCGAGCCCCTGCTCCCAGGCCAAAGGTGCCAGACCCAAAACGCGTGCCTGGCCTCAAACCTCCCTTGGTGGCCCTCGCACAGCCCCACTCACACTGGGGCTGCGGGCTCGCCGAGACGAGCAAGGCCTCGACATAGCACCTTACGTCACTCTACCCTCGGCCAAAATCACCATTCACCCTCAAAACTCCAAACGTCGAGCCCCTGCTCCCAGGCCAAAGGTGCCAGACCCAAAACGCGTGCCTGGCCTCAAACCTCCCTTGGTGGCCCTCGCACAGCCCCACTCACACTGGGGCTGCGGGCTCGCCGAGACGAGCAAGGCCTCGACATAGCACCTTACGTCACTCTACCCTCGGCCAAAATCACCATTCACCCTCAAAACTCCAAACGTCGAGCCCCTGCTCCCAGGCCAAAGGTGCCAGACCCAAAACGCGTGCCTGGCCTCAAACCTCCCTTGGTGGCCCTCGCACAGCCCCACTCACATTGGGGCTGCGGGCTCGCCGAGACGAGCAAGGCCTCGACATAGCACCTTACGTCACTCTACCCTCGGCCAAAATCACCATTCACCCTCAAAACTCCAAACGTCGAGCCCCTGCTCCCAGGCCAAAGGTGCCAGACCCAAAACGCGTGCCTGGCCTCAAACCTCCCTTGGTGGCCCTCGCACAGCCCCACTCACACTGGGGCTGCGGGCTCGCCGAGACGAGCAAGGCCTCGACATAGCACCTTACGTCACTCTACCCTCGGCCAAAATCACCATTCACCCTCAAAACTCCAAACGTCGAGCCCCTGCTCCCAGGCCAAAGGTGCCAGACCCAAAACGCGTGCCTGGCCTCAAACCTCCCTTGGTGGCCCTCGCACAGCCCCACTCACACTGGGGCTGCGGGCTCGCCGAGACGAGCAAGGCCTCGACATAGCACCTTACGTCACTCTACCCTCGGCCAAAATCACCATTCACCCTCAAAACTCCAAACGTCGAGCCCCTGCTCCCAGGCCAAAGGTGCCAGACCCAAAACGCGTGCCTGGCCTCAAACCTCCCTTGGTGGCCCTCGCACAGCCCACTCACACTGGGGCTGCGGGCTCGCCGAGACGAGCAAGGCCTCGACATAGCACCTTACGTCACTCTACCCTCGGCCAAAATCACCATTCACCCTCAAAACTCCAAACGTCGAGCCCCTGCTCCCAGGCCAAAGGTGCCAGACCCAAAACGCGTGCCTGGCCTCAAACCTCCCTTGGTGGCCCTCGCACAGCCCACTCACACTGGGGCTGCGGGCTCGCCGAGACGAGCAAGGCCTCGACATAGCACCTTACGTCACTCTACCCTCGGCCAAAATCACCATTCACCCTCAAAACTCCAAACGTCGAGCCCCTGCTCCCAGGCCAAAGGTGCCAGACCCAAAACGCGTGCCTGGCCTCAAACCTCCCTTGGTGGCCCTCGCACAGCCCCATTCACATGGGGCTGCGGGCTCGCCGAGACGAGCAAGGCCTCGACATAGCACCTTACGTCACTCTACCCTCGGCCAAAATCACCATTCACCCTCAAAACTCCAAACGTCGAGCCCCTGCTCCCAGGCCAAAGGTGCCAGACCCAAAACGCGTGCCTGGCCTCAAACCTCCCTTGGTGGCCCTCGCACAGCCCCACTCACACTGGGGCTGCGGGCTCGCCGAGACGAGCAAGGCCTCGACATAGCACCTTACGTCACTCTACCCTCGGCCAAAATCACCATTCACCCTCAAAACTCCAAACGTCGAGCCCCTGCTCCCAGGCCAAAGGTGCCAGACCCAAAACGCGTGCCTGGCCTCAAACCTCCCTTGGTGGCCCTCGCACAGCCCATTCACACTGGGGCTGCGGGCTCGCCGAGACGAGCAAGGCCTCGACATAGCACCTTACGTCACTCTACCCTCGGCCAAAATCACCATTCACCCTCAAAACTCCAAACGTCGAGCCCCTGCTCCCAGGCCAAAGGTGCCAGACCCAAAACGCGTGCCTGGCCTCAAACCTCCCTTGGTGGCCCTCGCACAGCCCACTCACACTGGGGCTGCGGGCTCGCCGAGACGAGCAAGGCCTCGACATAGCACCTTACGTCACTCTACCCTCGGCCAAAATCACCATTCACCCTCAAAACTCCAAACGTCGAGCCCCTGCTCCCAGGCCAAAGGTGCCAGACCCAAAACGCGTGCCTGGCCTCAAACCTCCCTTGGTGGCCCTCGCACAGCACCACTCACACTGGGGCTGCGGGCTCGCCGAGACGAGCAAGGCCTCGACATAGCACCTTACGTCACTCTACCCTCGGCCAAAATCACCATTCACCCTCAAAACTCCAAACGTCGAGCCCCTGCTCCCAGGCCAAAGGTGCCAGACCCAAAACGCGTGCCTGGCCTCAAACCTCCCTTGGTGGCCCTCGCACAGCCCCATTCACACTGGGGCTGCGGGCTCGCCGAGACGAGCAAGGCCTCGACATAGCACCTTACGTCACTCTACCCTCGGCCAAAATCACCATTCACCCTCAAAACTCCAAACGTCGAGCCCCTGCTCCCAGGCCAAAGGTGCCAGACCCAAAACGCGTGCCTGGCCTCAAACCTCCCTTGGTGGCCCTCGCACAGCCCACTCACACTGGGGCTGCGGGCTCGCCGAGACGAGCAAGGCCTCGACATAGCACCTTACGTCACTCTACCCTCGGCCAAAATCACCATTCACCCTCAAAACTCCAAACGTCGAGCCCCTGCTCCCAGGCCAAAGGTGCCAGACCCAAAACGCGTGCCTGGCCTCAAACCTCCCTTGGTGGCCCTCGCACAGCCCACTCACACTGGGGCTGCGGGCTCGCCGAGACGAGCAAGGCCTCGACATAGCACCTTACGTCACTCTACCCTCGGCCAAAATCAGCCATTCACCCTCAAAACTCCAAACGTCGAGCCCCTGCTCCCAGGCCAAAGGTGCCAGACCCAAAACGCGTGCCTGGCCTCAAACCTCCCTTGGTGGCCCTCGCACAGCCCCATTCACATTGGGGCTGCGGGCTCGCCGAGACGAGCAAGGCCTCGACATAGCACCTTACGTCACTCTACCCTCGGCCAAAATCACCATTCACCCTCAAAACTCCAAACGTCGAGCCCCTGCTCCCAGGCCAAAGGTGCCAGACCCAAAACGCGTGCCTGGCCTCAAACCTCCCTTGGTGGCCCTCGCACAGCACCACTCACACTGGGGCTGCGGGCTCGCCGAGACGAGCAAGGCCTCGACATAGCACCTTACGTCACTCTACCCTCGGCCAAAATCACCATTCACCCTCAAAACTCCAAACGTCGAGCCCCTGCTCCCAGGCCAAAGGTGCCAGACCCAAAACGCGTGCCTGGCCTCAAACCTCCCTTGGTGGCCCTCGCACAGCCCACTCACATGGGGCTGCGGGCTCGCCGAGACGAGCAAGGCCTCGACATAGCACCTTACGTCACTCTACCCTCGGCCAAAATCACCATTCACCCTCAAAACTCCAAACGTCGAGCCCCTGCTCCCAGGCCAAAGGTGCCAGACCCAAAACGCGTGCCTGGCCTCAAACCTCCCTTGGTGGCCCTCGCACAGCACCACTCACATTGGGGCTGCGGGCTCGCCGAGACGAGCAAGGCCTCGACATAGCACCTTACGTCACTCTACCCTCGGCCAAAATCAGCATTCACCCTCAAAACTCCAAACGTCGAGCCCCTGCTCCCAGGCCAAAGGTGCCAGACCCAAAACGCGTGCCTGGCCTCAAACCTCCCTTGGTGGCCCTCGCACAGCCCCACTCACATTGGGGCTGCGGGCTCGCCGAGACGAGCAAGGCCTCGACATAGCACCTTACGTCACTCTACCCTCGGCCAAAATCACCATTCACCCTCAAAACTCCAAACGTCGAGCCCCTGCTCCCAGGCCAAAGGTGCCAGACCCAAAACGCGTGCCTGGCCTCAAACCTCCCTTGGTGGCCCTCGCACAGCCCCATTCACATTGGGGCTGCGGGCTCGCCGAGACGAGCAAGGCCTCGACATAGCACCTTACGTCACTCTACCCTCGGCCAAAATCACCATTCACCCTCAAAACTCCAAACGTCGAGCCCCTGCTCCCAGGCCAAAGGTGCCAGACCCAAAACGCGTGCCTGGCCTCAAACCTCCCTTGGTGGCCCTCGCACAGCCCCATTCACATTGGGGCTGCGGGCTCGCCGAGACGAGCAAGGCCTCGACATAGCACCTTACGTCACTCTACCCTCGGCCAAAATCACCATTCACCCTCAAAACTCCAAACGTCGAGCCCCTGCTCCCAGGCCAAAGGTGCCAGACCCAAAACGCGTGCCTGGCCTCAAACCTCCCTTGGTGGCCCTCGCACAGCCCCATTCACATTGGGGCTGCGGGCTCGCCGAGACGAGCAAGGCCTCGACATAGCACCTTACGTCACTCTACCCTCGGCCAAAATCACCATTCACCCTCAAAACTCCAAACGTCGAGCCCCTGCTCCCAGGCCAAAGGTGCCAGACCCAAAACGCGTGCCTGGCCTCAAACCTCCCTTGGTGGCCCTCGCACAGCCCCATTCACATTGGGGCTGCGGGCTCGCCGAGACGAGCAAGGCCTCGACATAGCACCTTACGTCACTCTACCCTCGGCCAAAATCACCATTCACCCTCAAAACTCCAAACGTCGAGCCCCTGCTCCCAGGCCAAAGGTGCCAGACCCAAAACGCGTGCCTGGCCTCAAACCTCCCTTGGTGGCCCTCGCACAGCCCCATTCACATTGGGGCTGCGGGCTCGCCGAGACGAGCAAGGCCTCGACATAGCACCTTACGTCACTCTACCCTCGGCCAAAATCACCATTCACCCTCAAAACTCCAAACGTCGAGCCCCTGCTCCCAGGCCAAAGGTGCCAGACCCAAAACGCGTGCCTGGCCTCAAACCTCCCTTGGTGGCCCTCGCACAGCCCCATTCACATTGGGGCTGCGGGCTCGCCGAGACGAGCAAGGCCTCGACATAGCACCTTACGTCACTCTACCCTCGGCCAAAATCACCATTCACCCTCAAAACTCCAAACGTCGAGCCCCTGCTCCCAGGCCAAAGGTGCCAGACCCAAAACGCGTGCCTGGCCTCAAACCTCCCTTGGTGGCCCTCGCACAGCCCCATTCACATTGGGGCTGCGGGCTCGCCGAGACGAGCAAGGCCTCGACATAGCACCTTACGTCACTCTACCCTCGGCCAAAATCACCATTCACCCTCAAAACTCCAAACGTCGAGCCCCTGCTCCCAGGCCAAAGGTGCCAGACCCAAAACGCGTGCCTGGCCTCAAACCTCCCTTGGTGGCCCTCGCACAGCCCCATTCACATTGGGGCTGCGGGCTCGCCGAGACGAGCAAGGCCTCGACATAGCACCTTACGTCACTCTACCCTCGGCCAAAATCACCATTCACCCTCAAAACTCCAAACGTCGAGCCCCTGCTCCCAGGCCAAAGGTGCCAGACCCAAAACGCGTGCCTGGCCTCAAACCTCCCTTGGTGGCCCTCGCACAGCCCCATTCACATTGGGGCTGCGGGCTCGCCGAGACGAGCAAGGCCTCGACATAGCACCTTACGTCACTCTACCCTCGGCCAAAATCAGCATTCACCCTCAAAACTCCAAACGTCGAGCCCCTGCTCCCAGGCCAAAGGTGCCAGACCCAAAACGCGTGCCTGGCCTCAAACCTCCCTTGGTGGCCCTCGCACAGCCCCATTCACATTGGGGCTGCGGGCTCGCCGAGACGAGCAAGGCCTCGACATAGCACCTTACGTCACTCTACCCTCGGCCAAAATCACCATTCACCCTCAAAACTCCAAACGTCGAGCCCCTGCTCCCAGGCCAAAGGTGCCAGACCCAAAACGCGTGCCTGGCCTCAAACCTCCCTTGGTGGCCCTCGCACAGCCCCATTCACATTGGGGCTGCGGGCTCGCCGAGACGAGCAAGGCCTCGACATAGCACCTTACGTCACTCTACCCTCGGCCAAAATCAGCATTCACCCTCAAAACTCCAAACGTCGAGCCCCTGCTCCCAGGCCAAAGGTGCCAGACCCAAAACGCGTGCCTGGCCTCAAACCTCCCTTGGTGGCCCTCGCACAGCCCCATTCACATTGGGGCTGCGGGCTCGCCGAGACGAGCAAGGCCTCGACATAGCACCTTACGTCACTCTACCCTCGGCCAAAATCACCATTCACCCTCAAAACTCCAAACGTCGAGCCCCTGCTCCCAGGCCAAAGGTGCCAGACCCAAAACGCGTGCCTGGCCTCAAACCTCCCTTGGTGGCCCTCGCACAGCCCCATTCACATTGGGGCTGCGGGCTCGCCGAGACGAGCAAGGCCTCGACATAGCACCTTACGTCACTCTACCCTCGGCCAAAATCAGCATTCACCCTCAAAACTCCAAACGTCGAGCCCCTGCTCCCAGGCCAAAGGTGCCAGACCCAAAACGCGTGCCTGGCCTCAAACCTCCCTTGGTGGCCCTCGCACAGCCCCATTCACATTGGGGCTGCGGGCTCGCCGAGACGAGCAAGGCCTCGACATAGCACCTTACGTCACTCTACCCTCGGCCAAAATCACCATTCACCCTCAAAACTCCAAACGTCGAGCCCCTGCTCCCAGGCCAAAGGTGCCAGACCCAAAACGCGTGCCTGGCCTCAAACCTCCCTTGGTGGCCCTCGCACAGCACCATTCACATTGGGGCTGCGGGCTCGCCGAGACGAGCAAGGCCTCGACATAGCACCTTACGTCACTCTACCCTCGGCCAAAATCACCATTCACCCTCAAAACTCCAAACGTCGAGCCCCTGCTCCCAGGCCAAAGGTGCCAGACCCAAAACGCGTGCCTGGCCTCAAACCTCCCTTGGTGGCCCTCGCACAGCCCATTCACATTGGGGCTGCGGGCTCGCCGAGACGAGCAAGGCCTCGACATAGCACCTTACGTCACTCTACCCTCGGCCAAAATCACCATTCACCCTCAAAACTCCAAACGTCGAGCCCCTGCTCCCAGGCCAAAGGTGCCAGACCCAAAACGCGTGCCTGGCCTCAAACCTCCCTTGGTGGCCCTCGCACAGCCCCATTCACATTGGGGCTGCGGGCTCGCCGAGACGAGCAAGGCCTCGACATAGCACCTTACGTCACTCTACCCTCGGCCAAAATCAGCATTCACCCTCAAAACTCCAAACGTCGAGCCCCTGCTCCCAGGCCAAAGGTGCCAGACCCAAAACGCGTGCCTGGCCTCAAACCTCCCTTGGTGGCCCTCGCACAGCCCCATTCACATTGGGGCTGCGGGCTCGCCGAGACGAGCAAGGCCTCGACATAGCACCTTACGTCACTCTACCCTCGGCCAAAATCAGCATTCACCCTCAAAACTCCAAACGTCGAGCCCCTGCTCCCAGGCCAAAGGTGCCAGACCCAAAACGCGTGCCTGGCCTCAAACCTCCCTTGGTGGCCCTCGCACAGCCCCATTCACATTGGGGCTGCGGGCTCGCCGAGACGAGCAAGGCCTCGACATAGCACCTTACGTCACTCTACCCTCGGCCAAAATCAGCATTCACCCTCAAAACTCCAAACGTCGAGCCCCTGCTCCCAGGCCAAAGGTGCCAGACCCAAAACGCGTGCCTGGCCTCAAACCTCCCTTGGTGGCCCTCGCACAGCCCCATTCACATTGGGGCTGCGGGCTCGCCGAGACGAGCAAGGCCTCGACATAGCACCTTACGTCACTCTACCCTCGGCCAAAATCAGCACTCACCCTCAAAACTCCAAACGTCGAGCCCCTGCTCCCAGGCCAAAGGTGCCAGACCCAAAACGCGTGCCTGGCCTCAAACCTCCCTTGGTGGCCCTCGCACAGCCCCATTCACATTGGGGCTGCGGGCTCGCCGAGACGAGCAAGGCCTCGACATAGCACCTTACGTCACTCTACCCTCGGCCAAAATCAGCATTCACCCTCAAAACTCCAAACGTCGAGCCCCTGCTCCCAGGCCAAAGGTGCCAGACCCAAAACGCGTGCCTGGCCTCAAACCTCCCTTGGTGGCCCTCGCACAGCCCCATTCACATTGGGGCTGCGGGCTCGCCGAGACGAGCAAGGCCTCGACATAGCACCTTACGTCACTCTACCCTCGGCCAAAATCAGCATTCACCCTCAAAACTCCAAACGTCGAGCCCCTGCTCCCAGGCCAAAGGTGCCAGACCCAAAACGCGTGCCTGGCCTCAAACCTCCCTTGGTGGCCCTCGCACAGCCCCATTCACATTGGGGCTGCGGGCTCGCCGAGACGAGCAAGGCCTCGACATAGCACCTTACGTCACTCTACCCTCGGCCAAAATCAGCATTCACCCTCAAAACTCCAAACGTCGAGCCCCTGCTCCCAGGCCAAAGGTGCCAGACCCAAAACGCGTGCCTGGCCTCAAACCTCCCTTGGTGGCCCTCGCACAGCCCCATTCACATTGGGGCTGCGGGCTCGCCGAGACGAGCAAGGCCTCGACATAGCACCTTACGTCACTCTACCCTCGGCCAAAATCAGCATTCACCCTCAAAACTCCAAACGTCGAGCCCCTGCTCCCAGGCCAAAGGTGCCAGACCCAAAACGCGTGCCTGGCCTCAAACCTCCCTTGGTGGCCCTCGCACAGCCCCATTCACATTGGGGCTGCGGGCTCGCCGAGACGAGCAAGGCCTCGACATAGCACCTTACGTCACTCTACCCTCGGCCAAAATCAGCATTCACCCTCAAAACTCCAAACGTCGAGCCCCTGCTCCCAGGCCAAAGGTGCCAGACCCAAAACGCGTGCCTGGCCTCAAACCTCCCTTGGTGGCCCTCGCACAGCCCCATTCACATTGGGGCTGCGGGCTCGCCGAGACGAGCAAGGCCTCGACATAGCACCTTACGTCACTCTACCCTCGGCCAAAATCAGCATTCACCCTCAAAACTCCAAACGTCGAGCCCCTGCTCCCAGGCCAAAGGTGCCAGACCCAAAACGCGTGCCTGGCCTCAAACCTCCCTTGGTGGCCCTCGCACAGCCCCATTCACATTGGGGCTGCGGGCTCGCCGAGACGAGCAAGGCCTCGACATAGCACCTTACGTCACTCTACCCTCGGCCAAAATCAGCATTCACCCTCAAAACTCCAAACGTCGAGCCCCTGCTCCCAGGCCAAAGGTGCCAGACCCAAAACGCGTGCCTGGCCTCAAACCTCCCTTGGTGGCCCTCGCACAGCCCCATTCACATTGGGGCTGCGGGCTCGCCGAGACGAGCAAGGCCTCGACATAGCACCTTACGTCACTCTACCCTCGGCCAAAATCAGCATTCACCCTCAAAACTCCAAACGTCGAGCCCCTGCTCCCAGGCCAAAGGTGCCAGACCCAAAACGCGTGCCTGGCCTCAAACCTCCCTTGGTGGCCCTCGCACAGCCCCATTCACATTGGGGCTGCGGGCTCGCCGAGACGAGCAAGGCCTCGACATAGCACCTTACGTCACTCTACCCTCGGCCAAAATCAGCATTCACCCTCAAAACTCCAAACGTCGAGCCCCTGCTCCCAGGCCAAAGGTGCCAGACCCAAAACGCGTGCCTGGCCTCAAACCTCCCTTGGTGGCCCTCGCACAGCCCCATTCACATTGGGGCTGCGGGCTCGCCGAGACGAGCAAGGCCTCGACATAGCACCTTACGTCACTCTACCCTCGGCCAAAATCAGCATTCACCCTCAAAACTCCAAACGTCGAGCCCCTGCTCCCAGGCCAAAGGTGCCAGACCCAAAACGCGTGCCTGGCCTCAAACCTCCCTTGGTGGCCCTCGCACAGCCCCATTCACATTGGGGCTGCGGGCTCGCCGAGACGAGCAAGGCCTCGACATAGCACCTTACGTCACTCTACCCTCGGCCAAAATCAGCATTCACCCTCAAAACTCCAAACGTCGAGCCCCTGCTCCCAGGCCAAAGGTGCCAGACCCAAAACGCGTGCCTGGCCTCAAACCTCCCTTGGTGGCCCTCGCACAGCCCCATTCACATTGGGGCTGCGGGCTCGCCGAGACGAGCAAGGCCTCGACATAGCACCTTACGTCACTCTACCCTCGGCCAAAATCAGCATTCACCCTCAAAACTCCAAACGTCGAGCCCCTGCTCCCAGGCCAAAGGTGCCAGACCCAAAACGCGTGCCTGGCCTCAAACCTCCCTTGGTGGCCCTCGCACAGCCCCATTCACATTGGGGCTGCGGGCTCGCCGAGACGAGCAAGGCCTCGACATAGCACCTTACGTCACTCTACCCTCGGCCAAAATCAGCATTCACCCTCAAAACTCCAAACGTCGAGCCCCTGCTCCCAGGCCAAAGGTGCCAGACCCAAAACGCGTGCCTGGCCTCAAACCTCCCTTGGTGGCCCTCGCACAGCACCATTCACATTGGGGCTGCGGGCTCGCCGAGACGAGCAAGGCCTCGACATAGCACCTTACGTCACTCTACCCTCGGCCAAAATCAGCATTCACCCTCAAAACTCCAAACGTCGAGCCCCTGCTCCCAGGCCAAAGGTGCCAGACCCAAAACGCGTGCCTGGCCTCAAACCTCCCTTGGTGGCCCTCGCACAGCCCCATTCACATTGGGGCTGCGGGCTCGCCGAGACGAGCAAGGCCTCGACATAGCACCTTACGTCACTCTACCCTCGGCCAAAATCAGCATTCACCCTCAAAACTCCAAACGTCGAGCCCCTGCTCCCAGGCCAAAGGTGCCAGACCCAAAACGCGTGCCTGGCCTCAAACCTCCCTTGGTGGCCCTCGCACAGCCCCATTCACATTGGGGCTGCGGGCTCGCCGAGACGAGCAAGGCCTCGACATAGCACCTTACGTCACTCTACCCTCGGCCAAAATCACCATTCACCCTCAAAACTCCAAACGTCGAGCCCCTGCTCCCAGGCCAAAGGTGCCAGACCCAAAACGCGTGCCTGGCCTCAAACCTCCCTTGGTGGCCCTCGCACAGCCCCATTCACATTGGGGCTGCGGGCTCGCCGAGACGAGCAAGGCCTCGACATAGCACCTTACGTCACTCTACCCTCGGCCAAAATCAGCATTCACCCTCAAAACTCCAAACGTCGAGCCCCTGCTCCCAGGCCAAAGGTGCCAGACCCAAAACGCGTGCCTGGCCTCAAACCTCCCTTGGTGGCCCTCGCACAGCCCCATTCACATTGGGGCTGCGGGCTCGCCGAGACGAGCAAGGCCTCGACATAGCACCTTACGTCACTCTACCCTCGGCCAAAATCAGCATTCACCCTCAAAACTCCAAACGTCGAGCCCCTGCTCCCAGGCCAAAGGTGCCAGACCCAAAACGCGTGCCTGGCCTCAAACCTCCCTTGGTGGCCCTCGCACAGCCCCATTCACATTGGGGCTGCGGGCTCGCCGAGACGAGCAAGGCCTCGACATAGCACCTTACGTCACTCTACCCTCGGCCAAAATCAGCATTCACCCTCAATACTCCCAACGTCGAGCCCCTGCTCCCAGGCCAAAGGTGCCAGACCCAAAACGCGTGCCTGGCCTCAAACCTCCCTTGGTGGCCCTCGCACAGCCCCATTCACATTGGGGCTGCGGGCTCGCCGAGACGAGCAAGGCCTCGACATAGCACCTTACGTCACTCTACCCTCGGCCAAAATCAGCATTCACCCTCAAAACTCCAAACGTCGAGCCCCTGCTCCCAGGCCAAAGGTGCCAGACCCAAAACGCGTGCCTGGCCTCAAACCTCCCTTGGTGGCCCTCGCACAGCCCCATTCACATTGGGGCTGCGGGCTCGCCGAGACGAGCAAGGCCTCGACATAGCACCTTACGTCACTCTACCCTCGGCCAAAATCAGCATTCACCCTCAAAACTCCAAACGTCGAGCCCCTGCTCCCAGGCCAAAGGTGCCAGACCCAAAACGCGTGCCTGGCCTCAAACCTCCCTTGGTGGCCCTCGCTCAGCACATTCACATTGGGGCTGCGGGCTCGCCGAGACGAGCAAGGCCTCGACATAGCACCTTACGTCACTCTACCCTCGGCCAAAATCAGCATTCACCCTCAAAACTCCAAACGTCGAGCCCCTGCTCCCAGGCCAAAGGTGCCAGACCCAAAACGCGTGCCTGGCCTCAAACCTCCCTTGGTGGCCCTCGCACAGCCCCATTCACATTGGGGCTGCGGGCTCGCCGAGACGAGCAAGGCCTCGACATAGCACCTTACGTCACTCTACCCTCGGCCAAAATCAGCATTCACCCTCAAAACTCCAAACGTCGAGCCCCTGCTCCCAGGCCAAAGGTGCCAGACCCAAAACGCGTGCCTGGCCTCAAACCTCCCTTGGTGGCCCTCGCACAGCCCCATTCACATTGGGGCTGCGGGCTCGCCGAGACGAGCAAGGCCTCGACATAGCACCTTACGTCACTCTACCCTCGGCCAAAATCAGCATTCACCCTCAAAACTCCAAACGTCGAGCCCCTGCTCCCAGGCCAAAGGTGCCAGACCCAAAACGCGTGCCTGGCCTCAAACCTCCCTTGGTGGCCCTCGCACAGCCCCAATCACATTGGGGCTGCGGGCTCGCCGAGACGAGCAAGGCCTCGACATAGCACCTTACGTCACTCTACCCTCGGCCAAAATCAGCATTCACCCTCAAAACTCCAAACGTCGAGCCCCTGCTCCCAGGCCAAAGGTGCCAGACCCAAAACGCGTGCATGGCCTCAAACCTCCCTTGGTGGCCCTCGCACAGCCCCATTCACATTGGGGCTGCGGGCTCGCCGAGACGAGCAAGGCCTCGACATAGCACCTTACGTCACTCTACCCTCGGCCAAAATCAGCATTCACCCTCAAAACTCCAAACGTCGAGCCCCTGCTCCCAGGCCAAAGGTGCCAGACCCAAAACGCGTGCCTGGCCTCAAACCTCCCTTGGTGGCCCTCGCACAGCCCCATTCACATTGGGGCTGCGGGCTCGCCGAGACGAGCAAGGCCTCGACATAGCACCTTACGTCACTCTACCCTCGGCCAAAATCAGCATTCACCCTCAAAACTCCAAACGACGAGCCCCTGCTCCCAGGCCAAAGGTGCCAGACCCAAAACGCGTGCCTGGCCTCAAACCTCCCTTGGTGGCCCTCGCACAGCCCATTCACATTGGGGCTGCGGGCTCGCCGAGACGAGCAAGGCCTCGACATAGCACCTTACGTCACTCTACCCTCGGCCAAAATCACCATTCACCCTCAAAACTCCAAACGTCGAGCCCCTGCTCCCAGGCCAAAGGTGCCAGACCCAAAACGCGTGCCTGGCCTCAAACCTCCCTTGGTGGCCCTCGCACAGCCCCATTCACATTGGGGCTGCGGGCTCGCCGAGACGAGCAAGGCCTCGACATAGCACCTTACGTCACTCTACCCTCGGCCAAAATCACATTCACCCTCAAAACTCCAAACGTCGAGCCCCTGCTCCCAGGCCAAAGGTGCCAGACCCAAAACGCGTGCCTGGCCTCAAACCTCCCTTGGTGGCCCTCGCACAGCCCCATTCACATTGGGGCTGCGGGCTCGCCGAGACGAGCAAGGCCTCGACATAGCACCTTACGTCACTCTACCTCGGCCAAAATCAGCATTCACCCTCAAAACTCCAAACGTCGAGCCCCTGCTCCCAGGCCAAAGGTGCCAGACCCAAAACGCGTGCCTGGCCTCAAACCTCCCTTGGTGGCCCTCGCACAGCCCCATTCACATTGGGGCTGCGGGCTCGCCGAGACGAGCAAGGCCTCGACATAGCACCTTACGTCACTCTACCCTCGGCCAAAATCACCATTCACCCTCAAAACTCCAAACGTCGAGCCCCTGCTCCCAGGCCAAAGGTGCCAGACCCAAAACGCGTGCCTGGCCTCAAACCTCCCTTGGTGGCCCTCGCACAGCCCCATTCACATTGGGGCTGCGGGCTCGCCGAGACGAGCAAGGCCTCGACATAGCACCTTACGTCACTCTACCCTCGGCCAAAATCACCATTCACCCTCAAAACTCCAAACGTCGAGCCCCTGCTCCCAGGCCAAAGGTGCCAGACCCAAAACGCGTGCCTGGCCTCAAACCTCCCTTGGTGGCCCTCGCACAGCCCCATTCACATTGGGGCTGCGGGCTCGCCGAGACGAGCAAGGCCTCGACATAGCACCTTACGTCACTCTACCCTCGGCCAAAATCAGCATTCACCCTCAAAACTCCAAACGTCGAGCCCCTGCTCCCAGGCCAAAGGTGCCAGACCCAAAACGCGTGCCTGGCCTCAAACCTCCCTTGGTGGCCCTCGCACAGCCCCATTCACATTGGGGCTGCGGGCTCGCCGAGACGAGCAAGGCCTCGACATAGCACCTTACGTCACTCTACCCTCGGCCAAAATCACCATTCACCCTCAAAACTCCAAACGTCGAGCCCCTGCTCCCAGGCCAAAGGTGCCAGACCCAAAACGCGTGCCTGGCCTCAAACCTCCCTTGGTGGCCCTCGCACAGCCCCATTCACATTGGGGCTGCGGGCTCGCCGAGACGAGCAAGGCCTCGACATAGCACCTTACGTCACTCTACCCTCGGCCAAAATCACCATTCACCCTCAAAACTCCAAACGTCGAGCCCCTGCTCCCAGGCCAAAGGTGCCAGACCCAAAACGCGTGCCTGGCCTCAAACCTCCCTTGGTGGCCCTCGCACAGCCCCATTCACATTGGGCTGCGGGCTCGCCGAGACGAGCAAGGCCTCGACATAGCACCTTACGTCACTCTACCCTCGGCCAAAATCAGCATTCACCCTCAAAACTCCAAACGTCGAGCCCCTGCTCCCAGGCCAAAGGTGCCAGACCCAAAACGCGTGCCTGGCCTCAAACCTCCCTTGGTGGCCCTCGCACAGCCCCATTCACATTGGGGCTGCGGGCTCGCCGAGACGAGCAAGGCCTCGACATAGCACCTTACGTCACTCTACCCTCGGCCAAAATCAGCATTCACCCTCAAAACTCCAAACGTCGAGCCCCTGCTCCCAGGCCAAAGGTGCCAGACCCAAAACGCGTGCCTGGCCTCAAACCTCCCTTGGTGGCCCTCGCACAGCCCCATTCACATTGGGGCTGCGGGCTCGCCGAGACGAGCAAGGCCTCGACATAGCACCTTACGTCACTCTACCCTCGGCCAAAATCAGCATTCACCCTCAAAACTCCAAACGTCGAGCCCCTGCTCCCAGGCCAAAGGTGCCAGACCCAAAACGCGTGCCTGGCCTCAAACCTCCCTTGGTGGCCCTCGCACAGCCCCATTCACATTGGGGCTGCGGGCTCGCCGAGACGAGCAAGGCCTCGACATAGCACCTTACGTCACTCTACCCTCGGCCAAAATCAGCATTCACCCTCAAAACTCCAAACGTCGAGCCCCTGCTCCCAGGCCAAAGGTGCCAGACCCAAAACGCGTGCCTGGCCTCAAACCTCCCTTGGTGGCCCTCGCACAGCCCCATTCACATTGGGGCTGCGGGCTCGCCGAGACGAGCAAGGCCTCGACATAGCACCTTACGTCACTCTACCCTCGGCCAAAATCAGCATTCACCCTCAAAACTCCAAACGTCGAGCCCCTGCTCCCAGGCCAAAGGTGCCAGACCCAAAACGCGTGCCTGGCCTCAAACCTCCCTTGGTGGCCCTCGCACAGCCCCATTCACATTGGGCTGCGGGCTCGCCGAGACGAGCAAGGCCTCGACATAGCACCTTACGTCACTCTACCCTCGGCCAAAATCAGCATCACCCTCAAAACTCCAAACGTCGAGCCCCTGCTCCCAGGCCAAAGGTGCCAGACCCAAAACGCGTGCCTGGCCTCAAACCTCCCTTGGTGGCCCTCGCACAGCCCCATTCACATTGGGGCTGCGGGCTCGCCGAGACGAGCAAGGCCTCGACATAGCACCTTACGTCACTCTACCCTCGCCAAAATCAGCATTCACCCTCAAAACTCCAAACGTCGAGCCCCTGCTCCCAGGCCAAAGGTGCCAGACCCAAAACGCGTGCCTGGCCTCAAACCTCCCTTGGTGGCCCTCGCACAGCCCATTCACATTGGGGCTGCGGGCTCGCCGAGCCGAGCAAGGCCTCGACATAGCACCTTACGTCACTCTACCCTCGGCCAAAATCAGCATTCACCCTCAAAACTCCAAACGTCGAGCCCCTGCTCCCAGGCCAAAGGTGCCAGACCCAAAACGCGTGCCTGGCCTCAAACCTCCCTTGGTGGCCCTCGCACAGCCCATTCACATTGGGGCTGCGGCTCGCCGAGACGAGCAAGGCCTCGACATAGCACCTTACGTCACTCTACCCTCGGCCAAAATCAGCATTCACCTCAAAAACAC